>NW_027315779.1:5238972-5511472 GCF_026437365.1 Eucyclogobius newberryi
GCATCTGCAGAAGAGAAGCACCACTTTGTAACGTGTTTTGTAACGTGTTGTGTAACGCTTCATTCACAGTCGCACGCGGCAGATTCTGACCATGAGAGTGATTTTCCCGATCTCTTTCCCCAGAGTGTTGTGGTACGGGAGTTCACTGCTGCCAATCACTGTGATGTCAGAGGCTTTGTTCAGCATGTACGACGCCACCTCCATCCCTGAAAGTACATGACACACTCACTACAGGCCACAAACGCTCCAGAGGATTATTTATAACACAGTCGTTTATTCTTCAAGCTCGAGCCGTCCCTAAAACATATATTTAATCTCAATATTTTTCAAAGATATGATAACTTTTTTTGTCCCACAATGGGGAAATCCCAATGTTGCAACACAGATTAGATACAGAAACAGATTAGGCACAGAAGTATAATAAAACGAAATAGAACAGATAACTTAATAAAAAAAACTCTTATTAAAAACTTTTATAAAAAGTCTTACAAAAATTCTTATAAAAAACTCTTATAAAAAACTCTTACAAAAACTCTTATAAAAAAAACTCTTATAAAAAACTCTTATTAAAAATATTACAAAAAAAACTCTTATAAAGGAAATAATACTCTTATTTACAGCTGTTATATGAAACTCTTAAAAAAAACCTCTTATATAAACTCTTATAAAAAGTTGTATAAAAACTCGTATAAAAACTCTTATAAAGGAAATAATACTCTTATTTACAGCTGTTATATGGACAGAAAATATTGCACCAGGATGATTGACATTTGGATAATGAAGGTTAAATTAAACTTTTAGATTCTGTATAGATTATTATAGCAGGAGCTCAACAGTGACAAACTTCTTGTTCCAGAAGTAATATTCATGTACAAGGAGTATTCGGTGACCATCGCAATATAAATAAACCATACCACTAAAAATTCAAATCAGTATTTCATCGTCACGGTTCTAAACTGATAAAAGCTGTACCAACAAAAGAGGTTCCCACGAGGACGATTCTGCTCCCCTCGCAGACGGCGTGGATCTGACGGGCGTCTTCTGGAGTCTCCAACATCAGCACGTTCTTCAGACTCATCCCAGGAACATCCAGAACCTTCGCTCTAAAAGCACCAGCTTTAACGTGAAGTCACACCCAAGTCGCCATTGTATATAATCATAATGAAAGTACCTGCAGCCTGTGGAGACGAGCAGCTGGTCGTAGCTCTGGACCGTCCCATTGTCGAACGTGACCGTTTTAGCCTCAGTGTCCAGAGACTTTGCCTAAAACAAAAGGAAACACCACTAATTTACTTGTTCAAGGCAAGGCAAATTTGTAGAGCACATTTCACACACGAGGCAATTCAAAGTGCTTCACACAACAGGACAAATGCATTAACATCACAAAGAAATCACAGGCCACATACATATCATACATATACATACATTCCAGACACTCTTTCCCATATTCATTTGACAATTCCAGCATGACAGGTGTCTCCGGGATGGACACATCACTTTTAGATTCTTTCCCATATCAGCGTGCTATCTGCAAACTGTTCAATACAGTTACTGACCTCAACATAAGGTTAAGGTATAGTTCATCAATCCCTCGCATTTGACCCGTATTTCAGTGCTGCTGGGGAAACCTGTCAGGCCCAAATTAGCGGAAGTGTTTGAGGATTTAAGCATGTTTTGGGTTCATCTCACCATCGTGTACATCTGGTAAAGACCCATGAATAAACTACACCAATTACTGAAAGGATTATAACACTATTCAAACAGTAAAAACATTCCTCAGTCAACTTATTTACTCCTAAAATACTTCTTAACTCCTGCACTGGTCAGAGCTGGGATTGAACCCACAACTCTCAGGTCTGTGCAGGTCACTCTAGTCCCTATGTCTGCCTACGACAACGCTGCACTCACCTCTATCTTGAGCCACACCTCGATGTCATATTTCTGATAAAACTCCATCCCCCTCAGCAGAATGCTCTCGCTCTGCACGTTCATCACCTGCAATCATGGATTATGTTGAGCGATTCCGTTGAGTTATGTGCAATCGTGCGTGTTTCTTTTGTTTTCCACCCAGACCTTGCTGAGGCGTGTTTTGTCGTACGGGAGCAGGTAATCTCGTGACACCATGATGATCCGACCGCTGTAGTTCTCTTGTCGAAGGGTTTCTGCGCAGCTCAGAGACGTGGCTCCTGTGTTCACACATTAAATATGCACAACGATTAAATATCACAACGTTTAAATATCACAACATTTCTCAATCTGCGGGCCGCACAAGCTTGAGTGACGCTTATGTGCAAATGAGCCGCCTTTCACGGTCAAGAAAATAAAAAAAAACTATTGTATTTTCCGGATTATGAGTCGCACCGGAGGATAAAATGCATAATAGAGAAGAAAAAGAACATATATAAGTTGCACTGGAGTATGAAATGTGGTTGCGAGTGTGAAAATAACAAATAATATCACATATAAGTCGCTCCGGAGTATAAGTATATGAGTATAAATATAAGTATAAGTCGCATCCCGGCCAAAACTATGAAAAAAGGTGCGTCTTATAGTCCGGAAAATACGGTATAAAACAACTACATACAACTATAAAACAACTACAAAACAACTATAAAACAACTACAAAACAACTACAAACAACTTTAAAACAACTACAAAACAACTATAAAACAACTACAAAACAACTACAAACAACTTTAAAACAACTACAAAACAACTTTAAAACAACTACAAAACAACTACAAAACAACTATAAAACAACTACAAAACAAATATAAAACAACTACAAAACAACTACAAAACAACTATAAAACAACTTTAAAACAACTACAAAACAACTATAAAACAACTACAAAACAACTACAAACAACTTTAAAACAACTACAAAACAACTTTAAAACAACTACAAAACAACTACAAAACAACTATAAAACAACTACAAAACAAATATAAAACAACTACAAAACAACTACAAAACAACTACAAAACAACTTTAAAACAACTACAAAACAACTATAAAACAACTACAAAACAACTACAAAACAACTTTAAAACAACTACAAAACAACTATAAAACAACTACAAAACAACTACAAAACAACTTTAAAACAACTACAAAACAACTACAAAACAACTTTAAAACAACTATAAAACAACTTTAAAACAACTACAAAACAACTATAAAACAACTACAAAAAAACTTTAAAACAACTACAAAACAACTTTAAAACAACTACAAAACAACTATAAAACAACTATAAAACAACTACAAAACAACTACAAAACAACTACAAAACAACTTTAAAACAACTACAAAACAAATATAAAACAACTACAAAACAACTACACGACAACTTTAAAACAACTATAAAACAACTACAAAACAACTTTAAAACAACTACAAAACAACTTTAAAACAACTACAAAACAACTACAAAACAACTACAAAACAACTACAAAACAACTTTAAAACGACTTTAAGACAGCTATAAGACACTGTGATACCTCCGCCTATGAGCAGAACTGTGTGGGCGTTTCCTGGTTCAGCTCCTCCCATGTGTTTGATCCTCTTCCCTTGTCTGATGGTCTGAGTCACAAAACACACAATGATTTATGTACAAACACTTCAATCTGTGTCTCCGTGTTATAGATCTTTACCTTTTTGTTTATGGACACATACACTTTCTTGTTTTCAATCTTGACCTTAAAACGAATGCAAAAAAGCTGTAATTAGATTTACAGATGACAAACATAGTGTTGGATAACAGTAAATAGTGTTAATATCATGTATTTTATTATAAGCAATATTTTAATGTAATTGTAGGAGCGCTCATGAAATAATAATTCAAAAACTGTGTGCAAAAATGAAAAGATTTTGGAAACAGATGAAGAATAATCTAAAGACAGGCCAGCTCATATGTAATCTACCTTTTTTATTTTTATTTTTTACCCATTTACTGTATCTATGAGTCCCCGATGTCTCACTGCAGTGAAGTGTTTGTACCTTGTGGCAGGGCAAACTGTCGATGCCGGGAAACTCCTCCACATCTCCAGTGTGAGTGTTGAAACAGGAGCCATGCCACGGACAACGCACTTTGGTCCCAGAAATCACTCCTGAACACAGACAAACAGACAAACAAACAAACAAACAAACATCATTTCAGTATCAACCACGGTCACAAATGAGAGGAATGAAAATAAGAGGAGGACAGGTCAGTGCATGTTAAAGGTGACATGTTATGCTTCTTTCGTGTATTTGGTTATGTACTCCAACATAACTAGATCATTATGTTACATTTTGTCAACTGTAAACCACAATATTAGAATAGGAATGGGTTTCTTGATTTCCGGTTTAAAACAGCAGAACTGAGAAGCTACAATGTACCTGTATAAAGCAACTTGTTTTTACTGTCGCAACATCACATATTTATAACTCTACATGTCTACACAGAGTTTGAATTTATTGAATTCTTGCAAAGAAATAAAGGGCAGTGGGAGGGCATAGGGGGTAGGTGAAACCAGAACTTTTCTGTGCACTCAGGACAGTACAGGATTACTCAAACATCATGAATCATTCAAAATACTACTCTGACTAAACTAATGATGTTATGACTTGGTTAAAAAAGTTAATTTACATAATATGTGCTCTTTACGGAGTATCGCACATTCGCTCTCATTCATACAGGACAATGGCGAGTGTAAAGCAGGTGAAGTGTCTTGCTCAATAGACACAATGGACGACTACCAAGAGAAGACAATATTATGGATTGTCTCTGTCCTGGTAAACAGTACTTTTATTTCCTGACTTTAGAATGAAAGCGATGTTGGGATCATGGGACCTCCGGAGTGAACAAACACCTGTACGTGCAGGTCATGGCGTGTTACCTTTGCTGAGCGGAGCGCCGTAGTGCGTGCACTGGTTCTCCAGAGCAGAGTATTTTCCCTCGGTCCGAGTCAGCAGCACCGTGTGGCCCCCAACCTCCACCTCCATCATCCTGAGGGCACAACATCAGGGAAACGGGTTGTTCATCTCCCCAACGGCCAGAGTTTGAAGTCGTGTTGAGCTGTTTGGCCCTGTTGTGTTTTTTTATTCATTTGAAAGGTTTTTGATTTCTACTTTTTGATACAGTTGTTCTTATTTGATTTGACTGGTTTTACTGCTTAGGACAAGTGGAGTTAAATACAGCTTTACGTTTCTTTCGTACTTGGAAACTGTTCTTGTTTATGAAGTGGACACAAACATCTGCAACTATTCGATGTGTTTGTTGTCAAGGGTCAGCACCCGTGGGCTTAGATGAGACTGTGGATGCTTGGACCAGATATATGTGGCCCGCAGCTTTTTCTACAATCACCCATAACGCCACGTTTTCGAATACTCTGGGCGTTCATTGCATAAAGACTAAGATCAGCTTACTGTCCTTCCCGGAGGTCAGACTCCAGACACACAGCCTCCGTCACCTCGTCCTGGTCTTCATCTGGATCCGACTCTAAAAGACAGGCTGAACACAGCACAAATGTGATGCAATATTCATCACAATTATTCATATACATCACAATTATTCATATGCGTCCACTAAATGAATACTACCATCAACCATGAGATACACTGTAAACTGATTATCCACTTAAAGGTGAACTGTGGAAGCATTTTTTATTTCATTGCTTAAAAAGGACTGTTTTGTGTCTTTCTGTGGAACGTTTCAGGCAAAATAACAAGGATATTTCAGATTTTCCATCAGAAAACTACACAGTGTCCATTTGAGTATGAGAAGGACAATGACTCTCATATTAAACATTGTAGTGTGGCAGGTTACTCACGTGGCTTGGTCACAGACATGTTCCTGGTTCAACCGCAGTTCCACAAATTCAAAAAATCCTTCTCTGACTCACAAAATGTCACACGGATAATAGATTTTAGAACAGAAAACCTTCTCCCATAACGAGCACTCCATCTCTGCACTTCCTATAGCAGACCAGTCATTTTTGACGCTGGATCTGCTGCTTTATCTATTTATTTTCAGTTTTTTGGGGCTGAATCGGGGCGACGCCTGTGCTCCTGTGCCGCTCGGTGTTGTCCACAGAAAAGCGCTGGTCCTTTCGTGCGGGACAAACGGCAGAGGGAGAAAAGGGCTGACGGGGCATCCGCCTCTGAATGGACCCAACAAAGACCAGGTGACAACTGCAACCAATTCATTTCAACACGTCAACTTTTAAAACGTCACGCACAAAAAAACAACAAAAAAACACGACACACGAGGAGAATAAAGCTACAGTGGTACTTTATAAAGGTAACATGCTGTGTGCAAAACGGCTTTACCTGGTTGTAGTTAAACAAAGTAAGGGACTGATCGGTGTGGAACTTGTTTACTTAAGGGCTGTGGACTCAGATGTTCATGTTACTATGTAGAAATTTGGAAAATCCTAATTATAATACCTTTAAGTCACTAAATCACATGTTTATTGGCAATGAGAATGAAAAATCTCTATTTGAATTGAGACCATACAGCAATACATTTACTACTCAATGAAATAAACACAACTGAGCTCAAGACAATAAATGTTGTGTGTAAATTAAAGAGTTTGTAAGTTTAAGAATAGCAGAAGCAGTGGTTCATAGTAACTCTATTTACAACCTGAACTACACATACGTGATTCTACTGATTTGAACAAAACATTAGACCCACATTAGACCCACTGTTTTTACTCTTTTGACTTTTTCTTTTGCTGCAGAATGAACATCCAAGACAAAATACGACCACAACATGAAGAGCAATCGTGAAAGAAACAATTATTGAAAGACCAACCATAACTTACACTGTATCTATTTATTTTCAGCGTTATTAAGCATTTCTATAAAACATTTTTTCTTTCTACATTGTATCATTAACCTCTTTAATCAAGCTAACATTTCTTCTATCGGCTTCTACATGATGAGTTTGTTGCTCTTGAAATGGCGGACCAGACTGGGCCCTTTACAGTTGGCGTTGTTGCGGAGATGTTCTTTGATTTTGGGCAGTAAAACCCTCTCGGTCCTGGCCTCTGTCTCGTAGTGTGGGCATATTCTGAGGTGCTCCGACAGCGGTGGGACGTCCCGGAAACACCAGGAGTCCACTGGAGCGAAGAAGGTGCTGAACTCCCAAATCTGAAAGACATTGTTATATCGTCTTCATAATAATCATATCGTTTGTATGGAAACATCGTCTATTACTACTATTTTTACCACTATTTACTGTTATTACTACTATTATTCTTGTTATCATACTTGGTCTGAATATTTGTCCCTTTTTTGTCCACAATCTGCTTCTTTCTTTACATTTTAGAGTTTTATTACAATTCTTGTACATTAAGAATTATTCCTATATTGTAATTTGTGAGCTATGTTATCAAAGTACTTTCCCTCGTGGATCAATAAAGTCTAGTCCAAAAAACATGACATAAAACTTTAAACAACACATAAAAGAGCATGAATCGAGGATATGAACAGGTTTTATAGTCATTGTCCAGGACTTGTCACAAACTGTGGCCATGACTTTAAATGTAAATAAACTAGTTTCATTGGACAGTCTCTGTGTAATCATCTTTCTTAAGCGGACATACCTTATGTGTCACCCTCCACTTTGCTGTCCCGTTGGAGTAGATTTTCCTGTCCCAGTGCAGGGAGACCATGCCCTTGTCCTGCAGCTGACAGGAACACACCTGCCTCATGAGGTGGGACACCAGAGCGAGCTGGGACAGAGACAGACTGTCCAGGAAACTGGTCATGTGGCACAGCACCTCGTAGGGTAGCGAGCTCAGAGAGTCTTCTCCTGCAGCGTGACGCCTGCTCCTCTGGGAGGCGCTCTGGGGAGTACTATGCGTGTCCAGAGTAATGTCCTGGGACAGAGGAGAGGATGGGTGGAGGCTGAAGCAACCCAGCTCTTCACTGCATGGAATTAGATAAATCATTATTGTTTTCACCATCAGCAATAAGAGTAAAGTTACTGAGTTTAGTCAGAAAATGTGCCAAATGCCATAGTTATACTTGCTACATAACAACGTTAGCGTACAATATTTCATAACAATTTAAATGATGCAGTAATGCACATACAACGTTCTGGGATGGACAAATTGGTATGATGCAGTGTGCTACAGTAACCAGTAGAGGGTGCCAAATTTGATGTGATTTGCATGTATGTATTCAACACGTTTTATTTTAAAAAATATATATTAATTGATACTCACTTGTAGTTGACTGTGGCATCAAAGGTGTTTGGCCTCAGCCTCCTCTGACTGTAGGTGCAGCCCAGATAAGCCAAAGGACAGCGCTGTTCAAACCAGCCGTTCACACACATGTGGATGTCACTGTGGATGTTCCTGCAAGACACAAACAGAAGGGAAACACAAGCAACTGTATGATGAGTGATTGAGTAGAAAGTTTAGAAAAAGTGCTGTTGGCATATTTTACAAACATAGGTTGGTCATCATCACTAGTATAATATTTTTTTTTTGCAGTAACAGCAAGAGCAAAACGTCTTAAGTTGTCTTTATCCCTCACTTGTAGTGCAGTCCGTACTCGCGGCGCTGGAAGCTCTGTCCGCAGAGGAAGGTGAAGGCGGAGCTGGCCTTGTGGTGCCGGCTGGTCACGCCCTCCACCTGCAGCTGGAGGTGCAGCTCAGGGGCTTTGGTCTCAGACAAGTCCAAAAGACTCGCATCACTGCGGAACGGAGTGGACAGAAAGTGGTACGTCTGCGTGCCCTCATCAATGAGCAGAGTGTCCGTGGATGCGCTCTCTGCCACCAGGTGACCGCGCTGCTCCCGCTCCAGACAGCACAGCAGGGAGGCCTGGCCCGGGAGGCCACAGGGACAGGTACTGTTATTTTACACTTGGCTTTAAGGCAGTTTAGGTAATAAGACTTTCCCCATAACTTAATCCAACAAACAATGGGTCTAAATCTGTTACTAACCAATAATCCACTATTCAAACCCAACTTCAAAGGTCACATGGACCAACAGGAATATGTTTTGTTTACTATGTCTATCATTAATTTCCTTTTTCCAGCTGTTCTTTTGCATCATTGTGACTTTCCTCACCTGTATCTCCTCCCACACGGGCATGTCCTGCAGCGTCACCTGCAGGTCGCTGGTGTCCACTGCCTTGTTCTCCCTCTTTCTACACCATGGGTTTCTGATTCGACCGGACCTGGCTTCAAAACTGGTTGGTATTTTAAATGTCCGCACGGTTATAATCTTCATGGGCTCTATGCCTGTGTAAGTGAAACACTTCTTTTGCACCATGGGACATGCAGCAGCCGGGACAGGGCCAGAGGTCTGTCTGTTCACACCTGCTGCTGATGCCCCTGAACACCCCTCATTGGACTCATCTTCCTCTGATAAAGTACTTGAACTCTTCTTCTCTGTCACAAGTGCTGTACACGCTTCTCTGCAGCCGCCCTTCTCCATACCGAACATACTAGCCTCCCAGGCCTTGTAGCTCTCCAAATACTGTGGGTCGATTCGTTGCATAGCCAGGGCCTCTCTCTCCGCTTGGGTCTGTACTACCTCTGGAGTTACCTCTGACAGCGCCTCTAAAATAGCCTCTTCCTCTTCATCATCATCGTATTTTGCAGTTTGGACATTGTACCCGTACTTGTCAAAAAGTTGCCATGTTGGTTTTGGCACAGATTTTGCCCTTTCAGCCTTTTTGAGTTTTTCTTTCTCTCTCCTCTTCTCTTCTTCTTCATCCTTTTTCTCCACTCGCTGGGTCAATTCTGGAAACAATTTTTTCATTTTCAAGGAGTGGAAAAGCCTCTCCTGGTCCTTCAAAGCCATCGCTAAATCCAAACATCCTCCTTTCACCCTTTCGCTCATCAGACTTTCATGTAACTCTGTGTTTGGATGTGAATGGGCATCTTCAGCAGGCCAACGGTTCCACTCCATGGAGCAGGAGACGACGCTGGCGGGGCAGAACTGGAGGTGCTCCGCCCGGGACGAGCGCAGCATTTGGAGCGGGCAGCCGAACTCAGCGTTGATGCAGGGGGCGCGGACGTTGGGGCAGAGCAGCAGGTGGTCCTCCTCTTTGCACAGGTGGTAGAGCGCCCCACACAGGAGGCGGCAGGTACTGAGTGGGCAGCAGACAGAGGGCTCCACCCGGGCTCTGCAGCGGCGCGTGTAGCAGGAGTCACAGTGGGCGTGGCCTCCCTTGTGACGCTCACGGGACGAGCGAGAACGGGAACTCTGAGATGTGAAATTTATTGATAGGAATTATACTCATATCACTCATATGTGAATTTTATTTGTCACAATATAGTTTAAAGTTAGTTCAGACATTTTCACAAAGTATGGCTGGCCTGGGCGATACATCAATATTTAAGCTATATCTATATAATTTGTGCAAGATATTCGTTTGGTCTTATCGTAAATATCAAGGTAATTTAATGTTGTGTCAACAGCAGCTGTGCTTTTCAGACTAGTTTCCCATCTATATTGTATTTTAAGTTTCATCTGAACTAATCTTCAGGTGAAACTTAGACAGTTAGACAACAAATAGATTAAAAGGAAAAGGCTATTATCAGTATAAAACATATATAAATATTAGCGTTCTCAGACTAGACTTTTCGGATAAGAATCGAAACGTCTTGAAGTTCAAAATAGTGTCTAGCTGACTACAACTGAATCTTTGTCTACGATGGAACACTCCGGGGCGAATGAGGAATTACACAAACCTATTAAACAATGTTGAGATATTTACCTTACATTGAGATAAAAGACGATAATGATTTTCGTCCCTATTGCCCCGCCCTAACACAAAATAAGCTTTTACGAAATTTCCCCATGTGTGGACATTAAAGGATTATCTTATCTTATCTTATCTTTTACCCTCACAGTTTACTACAGGTCACTTTTTGTATAACTCAGTGGCCATTTTGAATACGTCATCATCACGGTTATACATAAGAGTTACATAGAGTTATGTATCGCTCTAACTCTAAACCACATGTGACTTTAAATCTGACAGATATGACTTTAAATATTACAACTGGAGGTAAAGTCATACATTCTTTAAATATTACAACTGGAGGTAACTTCATACATTCACTGTTCAAACCTTTTTTTTGAAACTTTATGATTAGTAATTCATATAATTCTACCTGTATTTGTACAAGTAGATGGTAAAGAAACATGCAAACATGCTGTTGGAAACCATCTTGACATAATATAATTTACATAACATGACTTGCACCACAAAATGTACTTTATGCCCGTCTTTTACACAGTATACTGCAATATTACCAAGTAGATCCTACCATTTCAAGCCCATCCATTTGTCCCGCTCGAGTGACACTGCCGTCGATCTGCTGTGGGGGATGAACTGATTTTTAAAAAGCAGTTTGTTTGTAAGACTCTATGCGTCTAAGGGACACAGACTCCCCTTGTGACTGCACTTAAAATGTGTGTCAGTTAAAAATAGTGTCGCACTGACCATGAAATGTTACACAGGTGCTGTCCAACATGGCTAGTGTTACGAGCCCAGGACACTTACATCAGACGGACTTCAAGTTATGAGTGGTTTAGTTAAGCAGATTAACAGATATACTGGCACGTTTTTGAATATCAGATGGAAAGGGGTTTCTGCTTGGAGAGTCTTGGCTAATCTGAACCTTTTTCAGAGCTCCAGGGACGGATAACGTCTCCTTGCGCTTGGGTAAGAATTATACTTGAAACGTTTGTGTAACTGTAAGTTGTATTGATGCAACTACAGTGCGTATTTTCCTGTGAACAGCCATGTTATAGACCTTCAATCTGCATGTCACTGTCTATGAACAAGCTCAAATGTACTTCTATATCCTCATATTTGAATGAATTATCTGTATATCTAATAGCTGCATGTCTGAATGCTATAAACTAAACAAGCTTAGGTCTTTTACCATGGCAACAGAAGAGAAGGTGTTACATGCATCACTGTGTGGACCATTTTGTTTACAGTGTTTTTTCATTTTGCAGAATTTACTGAAGTCAAAAACCTTCAACTATGGTGAGTTGAATATTTTACAAAGTTTCATTGATTTTCCAAAACTGTTTCCTTCCTGATATAGTTTTTTCCTTTCTTTTCTTTTTCTTTCAAAAAACAAATATTAGTATATTTGACTAATAGAAATATTAGTCAAAGACGACTCAAGGTAACACAAAATGCAGTTTTTAAATTAAGCGTTTCATTATTAAGGGATAACAAAATCCCAGCGCACATGGCCCTGTGTGAAAAAGTAATTGCCCCTAAACCTAATAACTGGTCGTCCACCTTTAGCAGCAACAACTGCAATCACGCGCTTGCAATGAGTCTATTACAGCGTTGGGAGGAATTCTGGCACACTCATCTTTGCAGATTTGGTTTTAGTTCAGCCACATTGAAGGTTTTCGAGCATGAACAGTCTTTTAAGATCAGGACTTTTATTACCTCTCTAAACTCTTTAGACTGCTGTTGCTGTTGAATCCATGTTCTCTTCAGCTTGAGTTCACAAACAGATGGCTGGACTTTCTGCTTCAGAATTTGTTGGTAGACAGCAGAATTCATGGTTCCATTTATCGCAGTCTTCAAAGTCCTGAAGCCCCAGATCTTCACTCCACCACCACCACCACCATATGTTACTGTTGGTATGTTGGTAATGGGACACACACATTCTAAAAAGCCCCACTTTTGTATTGAGTATTTGAGTACTTTCCCAAAAGTCTTTGAGTTGAGCCTTGATATTCTTTTTGCTCAGCAGTGGTTTGCTCTGCCGTGTCTTTCTCATGGTGGAGACATGAACACTGACCTTAATGAGGCAAGTGCAGTCTGCAGTTCTTTGGTTGTTGTTGTGAGGTCTTTTGTGACCTCTTGTATGAGTTGTTGCTGTGCTCTTGGGGTTATTTTTGGTCGGCCAGACACTCCTGGGAAGGTTCATCACTGTTCCACTGTTGGATTAATGGAGTCCCAAATCTTTAGGCTTTATAACCTTTTCCAGACTTCCAGTTTACTTCACTTTGTACGGCAGGTCCTATTTAAGTCATGTCTTGACACCTTGACAACATGTGTGGCAATAATCAGCCCGGGGCGTGGCCAGAGAAACTGAACTTAGGTGTGATAAACCACAGTTAAGTTATGTTTTAACAGGGGGCAAGCAAACTTTTGAACACAGGGCCATGTAGGTTTGGATTTTGGTTTCTTAATAATAAAAACCTTCATTTAAAAACTGCATGTTGTGTGACAAACTAAGAAATGAGGAAGGGGCCAAACACCTTTTCACGCCTCTGTGCATAATGAGACAGTTACTACAGTTTTGTCCACAATAATTGTCTTGTTTTCATTCAGTTTCTCAATACTGGAAGAAAACAGTATTAAAACAGTTAATGTCGTCGCAATACAGTTGAATAAAATCGTGTGTATATTGATAATCAATTACCATAAAAATAATTTAAGAAACATTTGTCTTTCTTCTTCTGAGACCTAAAACATATGGTAATGGTATGGATACACTCATTTATTGTGATACGTATCGAATTGTGAGAAAACGGTGTGATTATATTGAATTTACTACATAACCTGTCATCATTGTTATCACAGTTTTAATAAGGTTTTGTGATTTATATTTTAGATTTACAGACTTTGGCAGAATGAGTGCCAATGTCTCATAAAACAATCCAATTTATTTTTTATATTACATCGTTGCAATTACAAAATATTTGATGAATCGCCCTAAATGAAACCCTCTTGAACCTTTCCCTCAGAGTTCCCGCTCTCGCTCGTCCCGTGAGCGCCATAAAGGAGGCCACGCCCACTGCGACTCCTGCTACACGCGCCGCTGCAGAGCCCGGGTGGAGCCCTCTGTCTGCTGCCCGCTCAGTACCTGCCGCCTCCTGTGTGGGGCGCTCTACCACCTGTGCAAAGAGGAGGACCACCTGCTGCTCTGCCCCAACGTCCGCGCCCCCTGCATCAACGCTGAGTTCGGCTGCCCGCTCCAAATGCTGCGCTCGTCCCGGGCGGAGCATCTCCAATTCTGCCCCGCCAGCGTCGTCTCCTGCTCCATGGAGTGGCTGAGGTGGCTCGAAGATGAGACCAACCCAAACAGCTTCTTGGCGTTACAAGAGAATCTGTTGAAGGAGAGATGTGAGGAGCGTGAGGAGCGTGAGGAGGCGCTGGACGTCAGTTTGGCCTTGGTGGATCAGTCAGAGTTGTATTCGCGACTGAAAATGAAGCCGCTTTACCCAGAGCTGATGGAAGAGGAGGAGGAGGAAGAGGAGAAGAAAGAGGGGAGCGCAGTAGGAGGGACTCTGAGCGGAGAGGCTGAAGAAGAGCAAGGTGAGGCTTTTCTGTGGCTGATCACCAATATTTTATTAACCTCAAACTATTCTCTAAACTTTACTTCTCTAAAGCACATGTGAAATGACCTTTTATAAAAAACACAGTAGTATTATTAATTAGTTAAAAATACACTTTATTCGTACATTTTCTCTAAATAGAAGCCTTTAGTCATATTTCAACCTTTATTTGGTTGATAATGTACGACAAAATAAACCTTTGACTAGTTGACTAATAAAAATAAATATTGCTGACATAAACAATGGTAAATCAGTCTTCATATTAGTTTTACGTTAATTGTCAACTTAAAAATGTATCTCACGTCACTGAATCAGAATGGATTTGTTCATACTGCACTTAACAAACTTGACAAGCCCCTCAACAAAATGTGGATGGGTTCTCAATCACACACTCACACAATCACACACACACACACACACACACACACACACACACAATCACACACACACACACACACACACATACTCACAGACCACAATCACACAGATAAGGCGGGTCAAGTACTGCCCAAGGTCACAACGAGTTGGATAGACCTGGATTCGACACAGACACTGCTCAAACACTCATTCTGTGGCTTCATCCACATTGAACTGTACAAAAAACGTCATCATAGTTCATACAAAAAATCATACTCTGATCAAGGTGAAAGCTGTATTTCCATTATGACAATATTTAATTCTCTTTCCTCCTACAGGGTCGCCTTTGTGTGAATCTGTCAGTGCAGAGGAACCAGTCAACATGTCCCGGAGCCAGATGTTGGGCCTCACGAAAGGGAGGAGCAGCATTATGGACATGATGTTTGGGATGGAGCGTGGGGCGTGCGCTGTGGCCGAGTCCAAACAAGACCACCCGACACAGAAGGACAAAACAGGAGCCAAAGAAAGGGACGGAAAACAAACTGCAGGGGTAAAAAGTGAGCCGAACGACACAGAGAATCATGAAGCTGAGGTGGACACCAGTAAAACAGGACACGCCCCGTGGCAACAGGGGGTGCTAGAGAGACTGGGGAAGGACCTGACCCCTCAGGAGTATAACATGTACATCGTGCACCATGGGCGGATGCTGATGGCATTCGGGCACATCCAGGCCTGCACTCCGAGAGAGAAGGACTTTGTCTACGGCAGTCTGGAGCCCATTCCAGTCCAGACACTTCGCTCCTTCAAGGTACAGATTCAGTCTTAAGGTTTTGTTCTAGTCAATCACATCTGTCATTTCAAGAGTAAACAGCTAGTGATGGGCTATACCAGTGAGTTTTGTGTTAAAATGCATTGAAACTCATTGTGTTCGCTCTGCCTCAGCTTAAGTTAATTTAAAAGTAAATATAGGTGCAGAAAACCTTAAATATTAACACGAGTATCGATACATTTCAACGCCTTTGTCAGTATCGATATATTGATATTTGGGATCACAATTAACAGCAAGAATTGATAGCAAAGAGAGAAGAGGTGGTTGTGCAATGAACTATTACTGAACTAATAGAAATGTAACCATGGTGTTGTTTCCATGTTTGTCCCTCTCCTTGCCTCAGGTCCCAGACAGTTATCACTACAGAAGCAGAGTTCATTTGTACGAGAACACGGTTCGAGCTCTGACCGAGGCTCGGGAGACAGACACCTCAGACCTGAGCTCCTCTGAGGACCAGTGGTTCAGCGACGAGGCCAAAATCACACTACTGGGATACGCCGAGATGGAGGTCATGGGCCACAAGGTGAAGGATGAATGAAAGCGCTGGCAAAATGTGTACAATCACATTTAGGCAAGAAATAATGGCTTTAAACGTCAGAATTATAGTGATACATTTTCAATCATCCTCCATTTACTTTCAAATAGAAGTCACATGTGGTAATGAGATATGGATCATGATCACTGATTATATTATATTATCTGATTGTAATTTCAGTTGCAGGTAAGCCAATGAAAAATGTGCATACAACTGATGTAAATAAGAGTGTTTACTTTACCATTATTATTATTAGTATTATTTATGCCAGCTATTTTTATTTTTTTATTTTTATTTATTTATTTTTGTTTTATTTTTAATTTTTATATTTATTTTTATTTTTTTTTATTTTTTTATTTTTATTTTTATTTTTTCTACCCTCCATTCCCAATGAAGATATGAGAGGACCTGTTTACAGGAGTTTTGTTAATAAGAGTTTTTCTTTTTGTTTATAAGAGTTCTATTAAAAATGTTTTTTAAACCTATAAGTTATCCGTCCTTTCCCCCTGTACCTACTGCGTTGTAACACCAAAATATCCCCATGTGTGGACATTAAAGGCATATCTTATCTTTTCGTAAGCTACATGCATTGATGGATGAACTTTTATGAATGAAGCCATTCCAATGCTCCTTTTAGACCTGAAAATGAATCATTATGGCATCACAAACCCTTGGTTGTAGATCTGCGAGCTGAAGGCTGCAGACGGACTCTACGTGGACGAGGGCACGCAGACGTATTCCTTCCGCTCGGCTCCGTTCACGTCGCAGACCAAACTCTCCGACACCGTGGCAGACACAGACGGACCGCCCAGACTTCTCCTGCAGCTTCAGGCCGAGTCGGTGAACAGCAGGAACAACCGAGTGAGCGCCTTCGCCTTCGTCTGCGGACACGTCTTCCACCGCAGGGAATTCCCCACTCACGTCAGGTAGCAATCAGTTTATGTTTGTAGAGTAGAAGTCACACTAAAAGCAATTTAAAGTGATTTACAACCATTAAAATACATTAAAATCACAATACAACAAAAGTGAATCAGTCAATCAGCTAATATTAATATATTAGCTGATTGACTTCAATTTCAATTGTATGTTTTATTTCTGATATTGTGTGTCCATGGTATTTGAAGTAGATTAACACAAAATCTAATGATGTAATAACTGCTTTGGATCAAGGAAGAATTACTCAACACCTTTATTTAAAATCAGCATTTAATTTTGCAGTTTTTTGAATGTCAATTGTCATTATTTTTCAAGCCAATGAAAACCAAGAATACCAAACAAAAGCTATTCTGTTTTATTCTGTATTCTCATGCTTCTCTTTTGGTCAAACCATGATCTGTTTAAATGTGCTTTCTCCTTGTTACTGTGGCACTCCAGTGATTCTCTTTTGTGCCACAGGAATGTCCACTGTGATATTCAAACTGGGCTCAGCGGTTGGTTTGAACAGAGATGTCCTTTGTCTTATCTGGGATGCACTTACAGCTACAAGAGGTTTCAGCCATCAACACACAAAGCCACTGTCACCTACAAGTACGAATAAAACAACAACTAACTACAAGAAAATGACATAATGCACAGTGATTTATGCACGACTGAAAATGTTTGGTGTAAGGATAATATTTCAGTTCTACTTTCAATTGAATGGGTTTGTAGCAATGTAAAGATAAAGTTTAGAGTGTTAACTTTCATTTATTCTCAGATTTTGTGGTATATTTACTTGTGAATATATTGATTTCCCTTATCAGCCAGGATCTGAAGACGTTTAACCTCCGCCCTGCTCCTGTCTGCCCTCTATGGAACCACTCTGAAACTGCAGGAGAAGACCCTCTGAGCGCGCTGCCCTTCGAGGTGCTGTGTCACGTGGCCAGTTTCCTGGACAGTCTGTCTCTGTCCCAGCTCGCTCTGGTGTCCCAGCTCATGAGGCAGGTGTGTTCCTCTCAGCTGGAGGACAAGGGCATGGTCTCCCTGCACTGGGACAGGACGAGCAGCAAGCGGGGCAGGAGCCAGTGGACGGCTAAACCTGTGAGTTTGACCAAAATGAGATGTGAAAGTCTGTTCTAAATCCTTATCTAACGTCCCTGTCTGTGTCGTGCAGGTTTGGGAGTTCAGTCGCCTCTTTTCCAAAGTGGATTCTTGGGAGTTTTCAGAAATCTCTTCCATCTCATCTCATCTAAAAGTCTGTCCATTTTACGAGCGGCATGTCCACAGCGCTCGTGTCCTTCTGCCCTGTCTGAGCACGAAACAGAAGAACAACACACAAAAAGCATCTCTGGTCAACCTCTTCACCAAAAACAAGACATTATAATAAAAGTCTACGTTCTGTTTTGTAGTGAGCGGTGGACAGGAACCAAGTCCAAAAGTAAAAGTACTTTCATTTTCAATTCAATTTATATTTGTAACGCCCAAAACCACAACAGCAGTTGCCACAGTTGCCTTTACTGAAGTACATTTTACACAAAAGTATCTGTTCTATCTACTTCACTACTTGTTTCTTATAGTTTGGGACCTGCTGAAATGCTGAGGGGTTTTTAAGGAAGTTCATGGTGACATCTTGCCTGAACGTGTTGCGTTAAAGTAATTCTGATGACCAAAAAACTGCATATTTGACTCTTACATTGTTATTTAATTGACTCAAAATCTGTGTGAAATACTTGGGTACGTAGATTTTGATGTGATACTTACAGTAACAAAATTGCTCACTTCCTCCACCACTTTTTGTTTGAATTTCCTAAAAGAGCACTTTCTCTTGGACGTGTCATAGAAATTTGCTTCACTGCTGTTTCCTGTAGTAATACAAATGCAATATCATGTTATTAAGTATGTTGCATTGAAAAATAAATACATTTTAAGAGTTGATATATTTCTTTATCTGTTGCACCTAAAAAAAACTATGGTCTCTAAAAACCACACATACCAATCTAGAATAACTATCTAGCAGCACAGATACAAAAATGGGTCATTGGGTAATGCATTCAAAATGATAAAAATAATAATAATAATAATAATAAAATAGCAAACATGTATCTTTCAGCAATAAATAAAACCATGGCCACACATTAAACTAGAACAACTGTCCCTTTAAAAGCTCAGATCAGAACAATCAGCTGATGTCCCCTATCCCGGAGCCCCGCCCCCTCGCGCCCGAGCAGCTGTTTGGACGCAGCAGACGCACGTACGACCAGAAGGTTACGAGGAGGTGATTTCTCCCTAATCCTCCTCTGCCAAACACAAACACAAAGCAGCAGCATCAGAAGCTCTTTCACAGCAGAAGATCTCGCGTCGTTTACGGTCGTTTTGCATCGGGCTTTTGTCTCATCGAGGACAGAGGCGCCGGAGCGAGACGAGCATCCATGAGAGCTGGAGGCAGGACACGGCTGCACGTTCAGGGTAGGCCACTGTCACCGCGGACAGAGACACGGACAGAGAGGATGGACATCACGCTGCAACACGATAACGACTGGCTCATTATTAGGACTGGACTGGGCCGGTGCATGAGACGATGGTTTTATTGTGCATATGCAGAGCTGCTCCTGTGTTTTCTTGTGCTTTCTCCTGCTGTGATTGTCTGCTCCGGTTTTTCCGCGTGCATTACGGATATTATTGGCGTGTGCAGGTCGTTGTGAGAGCGCAGAGCCATGGCCGCCGCGGGCAGGCTGGAGCAGCAAGTGGCCACTGTGGAGCGGGGCATCGCCTTCCTGAAGCAGGAGCACCTGGTGATGCTGACCGACCTGCAGCTGGAGATCTCCAACCTGAAGAGACGCTGCCACGGTCAGTCTGGTGACCAGTGCTGGAGCAGCAGCCAGTGCAAAGCAGTGTTTACATGCACACAAATCTGGTCATTGTCGGATTTCTGGAGATATCAGATTATTGTTGTCATGTAGACAGTTACAGTTGTTGTGAGTAATCTGATTTATTTCGGATTGTTCACACCTCTGCAGGTTTTGACAGGGAAACTGTGCCAAAAGGGACAAACCAATGAAACAAAAATGTGCAAGTTGAAAGGGTTAATTTTATTTATTTAAATTAATTGTACTTTGTCATCCAAATGAAAACTCTACATAATTAATTGACACATGTCCGGAGGTTTGTCATGATCATATTTATCTTGTGCATGTGAACACATCAGAAATCTGATCACATTTTGAGGATATTTGATTATTCTGGATTTTCTCCTGGACAAGTAAATGAACATGTGATATTGAAATCCCAGAGTGGCCTAGAGTCCAGCACTTTTACTCACAGTTCAACAGTCCTGTAGAAGTGGGTCTTTAATGGGGGCCCATGTGAGCTTAAGCTTTAGCCCCCAAAATACTTTCAGACCTGAGTGGAATATTGAATATTATTTTCATTGTGGTCTTGTAGACAGCATAAAGTCAAGAATATTCTTCTATTGAGCTGATTGGTTACTTTGCTTATTACTTTGATATTTTTCTTATCCATAGATACTATATAATGTCATTATTATGTCTATAATGTTATTCTTTACGATAGATACGGTACCGTGTTCTGTAGAAACTGTTCAAACCCTCAAACTGTGACACTACTTCCATCATCCACTTTTGTCAAGATCTTGTGTAGTATTTAAATACTCTTTTAAAGCTGTTGTCTTTGTCTTTGCAGAGTTGGGCTGTGAGCTGGATTCCAGGTTTCCTGACAGAAATCCTGCAGGTATCAAATGATATGAGAAAAAAGAGGAAGTCTAAAGCCGCACGGTCATTGTCACAGTGAGATTGTCTTTCATTCAGATCACATCAGGGCTAAGGTTACAAGAGACTCAAAGACAGAGCTGCATTGCAAAAACACAAATACATATAGAAAGAATGCTAAAGTTCTCCTTATGAGCAGATCGTGAAGCATTGTTTCATTTGATTTGTGAGTTATGAAGCTGAAACATATTCTCAGTACAATATACTATACTATAGTTTAGTATAATATTTATAGTGCTAGTACAGGGCCTGAGACGGATGGTTTGACTTCCACAGTTAAAATGAAAGATCAATGATGAAAACAATTACATGTCCTAATCTTCTTGCAGATATTCACCTTATATCTTTTGCATCATTGTGGGGAGGCTAACATTTTCCTTAAGATACTAAATGAGCCTATTATAATTGTCATATTACAGAGGTTTTATTATATGTAGCGTTAAATAACAACACTTTTTTCATGTTGGCTCCTCTGATCTACTATTTTAGTGTGTTTAGTCTTTAACTGTTATTTATCCATATGTCCTAAATGATTCCGGAACCTTTTGAAACGTTTTACTCGTGTCTATCTTCCAGAGGAGGAGGCAGAACTGGCGGCCCGTTGCGAGGCAGTGGAGCGCCTCCTGGAGGACCAGCGCTCGATGACACTGGTGGCCCGCCGCGATCTGCGATCCGGACGGGCCAGAGTGTCCGCGCTGGGACGAAGCCTCCGGGAAGAGGAGCGGTGTTTCCTGGAGGAGCTGAAGCGCAGAAGCCATAAGATCACACTGATGAACAGGGAGCTCCAGCGACAGGACACGGCCACGTCCTCGCTCTGTCAGGAACTCCACAGCGCCAGGTTAAAACTGTTCCAACAAAAACAGGGCGAGGAGGGCGGGGCCGTGGGGACCGAGGAAACGCCCAAAGACCAACAGGAAGTAGAACAAGAAGAGGACGACGAAGACGATTACGAAGACGACAGCTCTGACTGGCTCTTATCCCCGCCTCCTCCCGAGTCT
The DNA here is from genome assembly GCF_026437365.1 of Eucyclogobius newberryi. Taxonomy (NCBI): domain Eukaryota; kingdom Metazoa; phylum Chordata; class Actinopteri; order Gobiiformes; family Gobiidae; genus Eucyclogobius; species Eucyclogobius newberryi. The sequence goes on from NW_027315779.1 coordinate 5,260,726, forward strand.
CCCGGCCAATCAGAGCTCAGGGTCCAGCGCAGCAGATTGAGCATCAGGGAAGAGCGGGTCCGAGCGTGTGTCCCGCGGGAGAGGGTCACGTCCCCCCAAAGACCCCTCCCCATGCCCGACCCCGCCCTCTTCCTGGTCCCACTGAGGTACCGGATGCTGCGACTGAACCGGCCAATCAGAGAGCAGGCGAGGGATCAGCTGGATGACGAGTGGGAGGACATAGATGAGGGTGGGGTGCACAGCCGAGTGGACATGGGTGCGGGGGAGGGAGAGACTGCCCTGTGAATGTCAGTGATTAGGGGGGAGAAAAGTGGTCTTCCATTGACAAAACCAGCACCAAATGACCCCTGGGAACGAGAATAGTGGGAATAATGGAAATGCGAGCGACGTAGCCGTGGCTGTCTGTAGACGTGAGTTAGGCCGTGTTTGAAATGGCATACAGACATTATTATTTACAAGAAGTTATTGATGCGTTCATGTAAAAAAATACAAATTATGGCAAAACATAAGGGGCTTAGGTTGGGCGATATGACAAGAAATTAATAGCTCAACTTTCTATGAGCCGAGGTAATGAATTATTTAGATTTGATCCCAATTCATGTCCTTTTTTTTTTATTTTTTTTTTAATTTTTTTTAAATATTCACTTTACAGTATATTTTTAAACTCACAGCTACTTCTGAGAATGTTTGCATAGAGCTGCAGAAAAACAGAACATGTGGAATTATCGCTAAATGTCTAAATTTCAGGTTTAGCTCATTTTATATTGTCACATCAGCATCACTTCAATTAGAAGCTAATTAAGTCATCTCTAGACTCAAACTGTTTAAATGTTTCTTCTCAAATTGGCGCATTGCAGTGCGAGGAAATCTGTGTGAAATTCATTTTATTTATTTGTTTTGTCTTGTTTTACCAGATAAATAAAGCCTTTTAAATGACATTAGATTTAATGCAGTTTACAAAGGCGAGCTAAGCTGATTAAAAGAGGGTTAACACACAATTAGCAAATGTACATTAACAAATACAAGTACCAGATTAAAACAACAACTACAGTACAGTTCATACTAGTGACAATATTACTCAAGTATTTTGAAATGTTTACATAAATGGTTAGTTTAATTTCATGATTTTGATAGTGCAAATCAACTAACAGAACTACTAACATTTGTACAAGCGTATAACTTCCAATATAACAATATATAACGTATAACAATCCCAGGACAATATGTGTTGATGAATATTCAAGCGTCCCATCTCAGATATTAAAGTAGTATTATTTATGTAGGCAACGATGTGTAAGACGGCTACTGTATGCCACTTCAAATAGGCTTTGTCAGAAATAGTTAGTTTCACTGAGGTGTGCACTTAAAAACGTGTATTGTACAATTGTGTCCAACTGATTGTCTTGGCACGTAGTTGGGTGAAGATGCAGCTGAATTGGTGGAAAGTGCGGTCATGAATACTAAAACGGTCTCCTGATTGTTCCTGGTTTGAACAGGGCCTCACTGTTGGACTGAGTTCTTGGGACAAACGTCCAGGAGTTGGACACACAGCTTTTGTCGTAGCTCCCAGATTTAAAGCGATGCCTCTGTGTCCGTCCTCCTGCTTGTCGCTGCACTACTGTGTCCCAGCTTTACACCCACTGTAGACGGCTTACTGACATTTTGTATCATTTGCACTTTATTAAACTCATGCAATGTGCCTCGTAATGGCAGATGAAATGTGTTTTTGTCTTGATTTACTTTTTAATCAAAGTGTTACTTATGCAAATGTATATGTAATAGACTAAATGAGTATCGCTCTGGAAATTATAGGCCTATATAATGCATTATTAGCTTATATTAAAAGTACTGAACTACGACAAGTCTAAATTAACAATAAAATGCTATGGGTCATTTGTGAACTGGTCAACATCTCAATAAATACTGGTTCTAATACTGGTATTTGAACATTGTCCTGTCTCTGAACATTCCCCTCGTTGACCTGGAGACCGTGCTCAGAATCGCTGATGTCCGCCGCAGTGCTGCCATGGCAACGTGGAGGATGCTGTGAGGCTCGCGGTAAAAGTGTGTAGGTGAGCTTTGAGGGCAACTCTTATGACAGAATATAAAACATTTTTACTCTCCAATTCAATTTCATCTTTTTATTGAATGATCAGTTTGGTCCGAATACAGGAAGTTACATCACGAACAGAGGGAAGGTCGCCCCCTCCTGGACCTGAGGCAGAAGCAGCTGGTGCTTAGTCGCCTTTCTGAAGGGCAGAGACACAGGACTGAGCAAGGACAGGGAGACTGCAGGTCCAGAGGGAAGCCCGGGGGAGCCCAGTGCAGAGGAAGGACCATGAAAGGACAACACTGCAGAGGACTGTAGGACTTTAGTGAGCGCATCCCTGCAGAAGGTATGGAGACACACTTCAGTGCACGCCTACCAAACAGTCCTACTGCATGTGACTTTTACAAGGAATGTTTAGCATAGATTTACTGACTTTAGGCTCTATACCTTTACATAATGTGTTCGCCTTGCTTACCCTGACTCAGATGTGTCAAATGTCAAACCTAAAGACAAATCTTCTGTTAATTAAGACTATATTAGGTTACATCACGTAAAGCAAACATTGGTGAACATGTTAAAATTAAATAGTTACTTTAAAAGTAAGTAGTAGGCCTAGTATATTGTTACTACGCAACAATGAAAGATTCCTGGACACAATAGTTGCATTAAGATGTACTAGAAGACATTGTCGAATTTACATTTCAAATAAATATCTTGGAGTAAAATTATAAATTATTTTTCAAATTCTGTGTGTGTTGTATTTTTGTCCAGGCATTATGGGAAACGTAGTCCAGTGCTGCCACTTTCTCTCCGACTACTTCAAACGTGGAGATGCTTTCGCTCCACCTGCGGCTGAGAGATCTCCTTTACTCTCCAGCGATGACGAGACCAGGTCCATCTCCCCGAGTCTCCACGACGACGCCGAGGACGACATGCTGACCCTATCCACCGATCTGAACAACCCGGCTCTCGAACCTGAGCATTTCCTGTTCCCGGACCTGATATTGAGCAGTAATTTGGGGTCAGAGGCGGCGGTGGTGGAGCCGATGGTTTGTCTGTTGGTGTCTGAGGAAGAGGAGGGACGAAGAGGCAATACTGTGCATGGAAGAGGGCTGTACTCTGAGGTGCAGACGCAAACCGAAAATGAGACACACCTATTTCAATCTGGAAAACTTCAGACGCAGGTAGAAGTTGAGACGCAAACTGAACGGCTATTGGAAAGTCCAAAGGTGCAAGAGAAAGGAGAAGACACGGAAATGAATGTAGATATCCTGGTGCACAGTTTAGAAGAGCACAAAGAAATGACAACGCTCTCTGAAGATGACTTTAGAGCGATTCAGCTTCCACTAGAAAGAGATTTACAGGCACAACCGGACAAGCAAAGCAGCAGGATTATAGAAACTCAAGAGGAAGGATTGTCGTTGCAGATTCAACATAATATGATGGAGCTTTTAATGGAGCAAAGTGCAGATTCTGTAGTAGAAAAGGGAAACGTAGAGGTCATGGACGATAGTGAGGAGACGAGTGGGAAACCGGACTGTTCTGATGATAAAATTGTGACTTATATTGATTCTGAAAGTGTGAAATATAGTTTACCCATAGAGGAGACACTGGAGACTTTAGGTTTTCATGATCAGATGGAGGAGTGTTTATTAAGCAAAGACGGCAAATCTGTGGAAAGCCTCGCTCAAACTCGGTGTGAGGATCACGTTTTGCCACTTGTTATGGATTTGGACACTGCTCTTGTTCATGCTGAAAGTCTGTCTGAAACGGATCAAATGACTCTGTTTTTGGTCGATAAGATGTTTCTGGAAACACCTCTTATTAAAGGTAAATCAGCTTTGTATTAATTGCATGCTTTTTAGAGAAATGATGCAGTAGCAACAGTTCAAAACTAAATATTCTCTCTTTTGAATTATCAAAAGTCCATCAGACAAATCTGTATTGCAACTAACAAAAGCAACTCTTTAGTTTAAGGACAACATATTAATATCTGTGGTAACTGATATGTTAGTTAGTGGTTATTCGGGTAAACTATTAGTTTGTGTTTAAATAGTAGTTAAGATCATGTCCAATAATATCCATCTGATGCTGAAACAAGTGAATGGTTTAATACTTGTTGAATACAGTCATACAGAATAAAATATTAATAAGTACTGTATAAACACTAACAAAATCTAATTAACTTAACTGAATAGCCAAAAATCCCAGGACCAAAGCTTCATATTTACTATTACTATCACTTATTATTGCTCTTATACTTATTATCAACCCACACGTTCACTAAATGTGTTGCTGACTAATGCAGTGAATGTTGTGTTGGCAGATTAATAAGTGTATAGTGTGTTAGACCCTTTAGTGAATGTGTGATATGAGAGAAAATTGCTGTCTGTTTGTCAGTTAAATTAATTGTAAATGCGTATATTTAAAGTATATATATTGATATTTCAACAGCGCCACTTCCCCAGACTGAAGAGGAGCAGTGCGACGAAACAAAGGAACAAAGTATTGACGAAATAGTGGAGCTACGGGAGATGACCTTCACTGTAAAAATCCAACCTCTGGGAGCCGATATCTTTGAAATACAGGTGTTTTATAGTGTGATAAAAGAGCCATGAGCGGGTAATGGAGTGACACACATGCAAAAGTTCAGTTTGTTGGCAGCTATACACAAGTTTGAAGATGATATTAACTTAAAGCAGTTGATCCACATGGTTGTTACTTGGTCCCAGTAGCTCAACAGTACAACAAAGCAATCTTAAAAGAACAGTGAATAGCAAAATGAAAGCTAATTTGTCCCTTTTTTTAGGCATTGGTAGTAGCAGGAGCTTCTTACAAGTTTTACTGCAGCATTTGACGTAGTTAGTTACTATCTATGATCTAAATTGACAGGTCTCCGGGCAGATGCTGGTCGCTGAGCTTCACCAGGTTTTGATGGACCATGAGCACACCTGCCATCGCACGTGCTTCTCCCTGCAGCTGGGGGGCGCTGTGCTGGACAGCCTGACTGAGCTGCGCTCCGTCCCGGGACTGCAACAGGGAGAAGCCGTCAAAGTTGTGGACGGTACTTGATTATGCTCAATGTATTTGTATATTTGTGTGTCTCTGTGTGTTTGTGTGTGAATGTATTATGGCTTGTTGTTTTTGTTTTTATTTTTATTTTTATTTATTTTGTCTTCATTATTTTATTTTCATTATTTTATTTTCATTATTTTATTTTCATTATTTTCATTATTTTTATGTTTATTTTATTTATTTTATTTATTTTATTTATTTTATTTATTTTATTTATTTTATTTATTTTATTTATTTTATTTATTTTATTTATTTTATTTATTTTATTTATTTTGTTTATTTTATTATTATTATTATTATTATTATTATTATTATTATCATTATTATTATTATTATTTCTTCACACAACAGGACCTTACACCGTCCGCGATGCTCGTCTCCACCTCAGACACGTTAGAAACCTCCTTAAAAGTCTGGACCAATCAGAGGCCTACAACGGACAAAAAGGGTGCTCTGTTTCTTTTGTAAAGTTTATCACCCAAAAGGACAACGGTAAATCCATCCAACTATGATTCATTATTGTAGTTTTAACCATTTTGTAAGTGACGTATTGAACCTTTTACAGATGTTGACATTGGAGGACGCGGGAGGTTTTGTCTCCCTCCTGATTATGTCCTCCCCGGATGCAAAGACAGACCACTTGCCCCTCTGCTCCCGGACAGAACATATTTGAAGGTAGAAGTAGTTTATGCGTCATTATCATTTCAGATAAATTTGCGGAAAATGAACTGTATCACAAGTTTAGTTTAGTCTTTATTTGTCTCGGACCATTGTACAAAATCATTCATCTTCAAGAGAAAAGATGATCTGCACCAGATTTAGCTCCTGCTACTTTCCATCTGCAGGTGAATACATTACAATAATAAAAGTACACATTTCATTACAATTACAACACGTTACATTTCATTATTAACATTAGCACAGTAATAGTAGAAAAAGCTTCAGTTGTAGTCATCTGGACTCAGTTAGAAAAAATAGACGTTTCGACTCTCATCCAAGAGTCATTGTCAATAAAAGAATTTAGGTCGAGAACTCCGATATTAATACTGTTCTGTGGTAAGACCCGCCCATTGGGCGGAGCTTTCCTGAAGTAGAAAGAGTTGTTTGTTTCAACAGAAACTCCCCCCTTGTATCTACTGAGCTAGCCTATTCAGAATCTTAATGGGCTATTAGAATCCTCTTTGTCTTTGTGAGACCCTGGCTCAACCACCCTGAGTACCTGATTAGCATCTAAATGTCCTGGTCCTGGTCCTCTACCTTTCCAGGGGTTCAGTAACCCATTATAAATAACAGGAAGATTAAACCTTAGCCCTCCATTTCTGTTTAAAGAAGGTCTTTCTTTTTTAACAAAAATAGCTTCCTTGACTCCTCTTTCAAACCATCTTTTCTCCCTGCTTAAAACCTTCACCTCACCGTCTTCAAACGAGTGATTAGAGGATTCAAGATGGAGATGCACGGCGCTCTGAGGTCCTGAACTAGTATTTCTTCTGTGCTGATAAAGCCTCTTGTGTAGAGGCTGTTTTGTCTCACCTATGTACCGTTCTTTACAGCTTTCTTCACTGCATTGGATCGAATAAACTACATTGCTCTGTTTTTGAGTCGGCAACTTGTCCTTAGGGTGAACCAGTTTTTGTCTTAAAGTGTTTCCTGGTTTAAAATAAACAGGGACTTCGTGTTGTCTAAAAATTCTCTGCAGTTTTTCCGACAGGCCAGACACATAAGGGATAGAAACACCCTTCCTTCTCTGTTCAGTTTCCCTTTTGTCCTGCTTCTTGGTTCTCTTCACTCTGTTGAGAGCCCAAGCGGGGTAACCACAGGCTGAGAGGGCATTTCGGACATGAATAGGCTAGCTCGGTAGATACAAGGGGGGAGTTTCTGTTGAAACAAACAACTCTTTCTACTTCAGGAAGGCTCCGTATATCGGAGTTCTCGATCTAAATTCTTTTATTGACAATAACTCTTGGATGAGAGTCGAAACGTCTATTTTTTCTAACTGAGTCCAGATGACTACAACTGAAGCTTTTTCTACTATGGAACACGCCTGGACGAATGAGGGATTACACCGACATTAGCTCAGTAACATATACTATAAAACACATTCATTTCTAAGAGTTACAAAATGAAAACAGACAGATACAAAAATACAACTAAAAACTAGGTTGGCTGATGTTGGCACCGTTCATTATCCAGGATGTGCTTTTTCAAGTTATTAATATCTACAGACAAGAAAAAAAGAATAATCTCATACTCTAATTCACTTAAAAAGTAAATTGTGTCTTCTCTGCGGCTATGTTGTAGAGTCGTCACCAATATTCAATTAACAGTTCAATAGTTGTTTGGACGTTGTTGTGTTTGAAAGCCGCTGCAGTGTCTCCGGGTTCTGTCCCTGAGCAGCTGGAACCCTCCTCCAGGAAACAGGAAGATGCACGGAGACCTGCTGTATCTGACCATCCTGACCATGGAAGACAGAGAGCTCAACGTCACGGCGTCCACTCGGGGTTTTTACATCAACCAGTGCGTGTTCAGTTACATTACGCACTGCACTGCCCGACTTCACACATGCACGTATAGTTTATCTAATGATTTAATGTATTACAGATCTACTGCCTTCAATTTCAACCCCAAACCTGCAGCTCCCACAATCCTGTGCCACTCGCTGGTGGAGCTGCTGAGCCAGGTCAGCCCTGCATTCAGGAAAAACTTCACCACTTTGCAGAAGAAGAGGTGAGAAATCATTTATATAGGTATGTTCCGGACTTTTTTCATAGTTTTGGCCGGGGTGCGACTTTTATTTATATTTATACTTATATACTCCGGAGCGACTTGTATGTGATTTTATTTGTTATTTTCACACTTGCAACCGCATTTCATACTCCAGTGCAATTTATATATGTTTTTCTTCTCTATTATGCATTTTTTGGCTGGTGTGACTTATACTCATTATAGTCCGACAAAAAATATGAAATTGTTGCATTCCAGTGTTTTCACGACATTAAAAAAAATCAAATACGTTAATATCGAGCTTGAGAGCTTAGTTTATGGTTAATATCTCTGTAATTATTGGACCTAATCACGTTAAATACACATAGCAGAGGAATTGTATAAAAGAGTTATAAAATAGTATAGTTTATAGAGTGGTGGAACTACCCAAACACACAGGTATATTTGTTGTCAGACTTTGATAAAGGGCAATAATTATAGTATTTTCATTTAGTGAATAGTGAATTGAAGCCTCCTGCTGGTGCCAGAATCAGGACTAAACACAACTCTATATTGTGATTTTAAAGTTTTAATGCTCTGTAAAGTTAACTAATTCGTGTTCAAATTGTGCCCTACCAACACACTCCCCTCGCCTGGCCCTTCCCAAACAAACTGAAAGATAATCTCGTTGTTGTTTGGTGATTTTAGGGTCGAGCTGCACCCTTATGAGAGGATACCAACTCTATTTCAAACATACTCCTGGACGGCTCCTTCAGCAGACCACACACTGGACGGGGTCCGAGCAGAGGAGACCCACAGCAGCCACACGGGGCACGACGACCTCACTGCTGGACAGGTTCAAATCACATACAGGCCATTAGTGCACTCGTTATAGTCGTTAATGTTACTGTTAGGGCTTCGTGTTGTGTTGTCTAGAGCCGCGACTGGAATGAGGAGCTGCAGGGATCCAGAGAGCTCCCAAGGGCCACGCTACAAGAACGAATCCTTAGAGAGAAGAGCATTTTCAAGGTAAGAAATGTAGGAAAAACTCAATGTAAAAGCAAAATTATCTACCTTATGGAATCAACTTAGTGTTTGATACTAATTAAGGTAAATACTCAATACTTACTTATAGTACAATTTTTAATTTGGCGATGAGAGTAAAAAGACACACATTTTTTAATAAACGCAAAATAATGGTAGTGACATTGATATATTGCCGTGTGTTCTTATAATAATTCTGATAGAAAAGAATACGACCAGTGTTAAACTATGTAGGAAAGCTCCAATTTAGTCTTCATCGATACTGGTTGATTTGAGTCTAGTTTTATCTAAGCTTTAGAATGAATTAGTGTCTGGGTTTGTTTTTATGATAATCTTATTAAACAAATTAAAACAAACTTTGCATTTTATTAGAACCCTTTATAATGGTGAAGTTGCAGTGTGGTGTTCAGGCCCTTTTCTCTGCACTAATCTTCTCCAGACCAGCGCTGACTTCACAGCGGCTGCAACGCGGGGAGCTGAGTCTGTCGTCGATGGCAACGCCGTGCCATTAAATCCTGGAGAGGCCCCTCATCTTCAAATGTTCATCTGGAACAACATGTTCATCAGCCTGGGCTTTGACGTGTCAGAGCACTACCGTCCACTAGGGGGCGACGCTGCTGCGCACGCCGCTGCTCTGCAAGACCTGAGAGGGGCAGAGGTAATTATCAACTGTTAATGAACCACAGAAGGATGGAAACGTTTGCAAATGTTTTAGTTAAATGCTTACAGTAAAAAACTTGTATTACACATGTAACATATGATTTTATTTAACATTCATTTCTGTTTGATTTATATTTATTTGGGGAATTTATATTTGATATTGATTTGAGGGTTTGATCATAGTGTGTTGCACTTATTTTATTTTTGGGAACATTTATTCTGTATATTGTTTCAGAACAACCCTTTTATTTATTTATTTTTTTCAGTCTTTTAGCAGCGTCTCTTTTATTTCACCTGCTCTCAACTCAAATCTTACTTCCTGTGCGTCAACAAAAACAGGGTTGTACTGAAACAATATACAGAATAAATGTTCACAAAAATAAAATAAGTGCAACACACTATAATCAAACCCTCAAATCAATATCAAATATAAATTCCCCAATAAATATAAATCAAACAGAAATGAATGTTGAATAAAATCATATGTTACACACATTATGACGTCTTGTCACTGCCATGCTATATCTCTAACACTGTGTTTATTTTGCTGAAGGCTTATGCTTCTCTGGACATTAAAGGGCTCCACACTCTCGGGACAGCGGTGATAGACTATCGAGGAGTTAGAGTTATAGCGCAATCTATAGTCCCGGGATTATTGGAGAAAACGCAGGAGCAGCCTCTGGTCTACGGCTCCAATGACTATGGAAAGACTGTCTACACACACCCGAGGTAACACACACTTATACATGTTTCAATAGAATTTAAAGAAGACATATCATGCTTTTTTTCCTCTCCAGTATTTGGTTATAAATGTAAAGTGTAGATCTTTGTACATTTTGCCTCTTTAAACCGTTTTGGGGACGTTCATACTGCTACTTCCCTGTTCCCGGAAATTAGCAGCAGACGAGACATGGGTAAAGGTTATTCCTGTTACCTAGCAACCATATTGTACACAAGGGTCAACATAGATGTGAATTACACAATAATTATGTGTTGACGAATGATCAACATCAAACATTTTCACCACCTTTATGTGTCAGTGGCATGTAAGCTGTATCAGTATTTTTATTACATTTGTTATTTTATTTAGAGGGATTTGGTTTTACTCAGTGCTACTGCCTGTAATTTTCTTTTATTTCTCAGTAGTTTTCACAGACTTTGACTGATGTAAAACTATGATACATATTATCACAGGTTCTATCCCATGAGATATCCCTATCATATGTACTTTAAACAAACGTAGAACATTATCTTACATTTAGTTAATTGTTAACCACAATATTGATCTAAATTGGCTTAATAATACAGTGAATTATTTGTTTTAACTGCTGAATTGATGAGCCTCTTCAGAGTGACATTTCACCCATTTCATTTGACCTTTTTTTAATTGTTGAAACTGACATTTTTGTACGTCCTGTCGTGTATGACCCTGGTCTAAATATTTAAGTACAGTGAAGAGCATCGATAGAAATGTGTGTAAACGAATGATGGGTCTAAACCCATCATTCGTTTACACACATTTCTATGATATTATTTAAAATTCTTCAGCTGCTGTTTACACCTGAGTTTCTGAATCCTTATCTTAGATTTGTGGAGCTTTTGGATCAGACCTGTGGGCCGTTGAGGCTCCAGCGTCACTGTGTGTTGGACCACGCTGACCACACAGTCCAACTCTGCTCTGGAGTCGAAACGAAGGGGATTTTTGGAAACGATGGCCGAGCTTACATCCTGGACCTTCTGAGAGCTTTCCCTCCTGATCTCAACTTTCAGATGATCAGTGAACACAAACACGATGGAGTGATACCAAAAGTGTGTGGCCGCTATGGTTACCCGCGTCAGTGTCGCCACAGACTGGCCAGTCACAGACCAGAGCTGGTCGGGGCCTTTGTCCAGCACAGGTCAGTACAACACAATGATGAGTCAGTGTCTTTCTTTCTTTTTTGTGTCTTTATTTTGCTGCTGCCGTTCTTGCATTTTCTATTGCAACTCAGAATCCGCTCCATTGTGGGATAGTTAAAGGTTCTTTTCTTTTCTTGTGGCAGGTATAACATTTATGTCGAGGCAGTGTCCAAAGAACGTACGGAAATGAAAACGTGTGAAAAGCAGAGGGAGAAGGATCCGGCCAATCTCACTGAGAACAACGATTCAGGGCCAGACGTGGAAGGTAGGTCAAGTTTATTTTGAATGTGCATGAGAAAAAACACTTGAAACTTTGTTAAAAAAAAATCCAAAAAATTGTTATTACATGGCCAGAAATAACCCAACCAGTTGAACACTTCTGAACCGTTGATGTCTACCACACATTTTTATTGATTATAAGGATTTATTTGGACAGCAGCAGAAAGCAGAAGGCATTAAGTGAGTCAGCAGGAGTGACTGGACAATAAACATGATCGTTTTTGCACTGAGCTTCTGCCAAAACAATCAATCCCTAACATGATTCTGGAGAAAAACAGGTGTAAAGTATTTTTATTGTCAACCGCCACAAAGAAACCTGCAAGATCGGTTTCACTATGTTGTGCTGAAATACACCGTGCACAAAATTAGAACTGCACAGTTAATTGCAATGAAATGTTTTATTTGTCCTTCATGAAAAAAATGGTTCTGAAATATATGTATGCAGTTCATATTTCTCTCTTCTCTCGAATGTTTAAATAAAGACCTAGTATATAATGATATGAATGAGGACGAGGGTTGTATATGTAACTAAAGAGAAACCACCGACTGCAGCTGCAGCCTTCATGTTTTTACTGTAACCTGTTTACTTAATGAACGCTCTTGTTTGCAGATGTTCATCTGGAAGCCCGTAGAGCTGTGGGATCAGCCAGCGAGTCCGGCTTCGACATCCGCTTCAACCCTGATGTTTGTTCTCCAGGTTAGAGACACAATAGATTGATTCTGGTATCGTTTGGACCTGGTTTGGTCCTGGTTTGGTCCTGGTTTGGTCCTGGTTTGGTCCTGGTTTGGTCCTGGTTTGGTCCTGGTTTGGTCCTGGTATCGTTTGGTCCTGGTATGGTCCTAGTATAATTTGGTCCTGGTTTGGTCCTGGTATCGTTTGGTCTTGGTAACGTTTGGTCCTGGTTTGGTCCTGGTATCGTTTGGTCCTGGTATCGTTTGGTCCTGGTTTGGTCCTAGTATAATTTGGTCCTGGTTTGGTCCTGGTATCGTTTGGTCCTGGTTTGGTCCTGGTATCATTTGGTCCTGGTTTGGTCCTGGTATAATTTGGTCCTGGTTTGGTCCTGGTATCGTTTGGTCTTGGTATCGTTTGGTCCTGGTTTGGTCCTGGTATCGTTTGGTCCTGGTATCGTTTGGTCCTGGTTTGGTCCTGGTATCGTTTGGTCCTGGTTTGGTCCTAGTATAATTTGGTCCTGGTTTGGTCCTGGTTTGGTCCTGGTATCGTTTGGTCCTGGTTTGGTCCTGGTATCATTTGGTCCTGGTATCGTTTGGTCCTGGTTTGGTCCTAGTATAATTTGGTCCTGGTTTGGTCCTGGTATCGTTTGGTCCTGGTATCATTTGGTCCTGGTTTGGTCCTGGTATCATTTGGTCCTGGTTTGGTCCTGGTATCGTTTGGTCCTGGTTTGGTCCTGGTATCATTTGGTCCTGGTTTGGTCCTGGTATAATTTGGTCCTGGTTTGGTCCTGGTATCGTTTGGTCTTGGTATCGTTTGGTCCTGGTTTGGTCCTGGTATCGTTTGGTCCTGGTATCGTTTGGTCCTGGTTTGGTCCTGGTATCGTTTGGTCCTGGTTTGGTCCTAGTATAATTTGGTCCTGGTTTGGTCCTGGTTTGGTCCTGGTATCGTTTGGTCCTGGTTTGGTCCTGGTATCATTTGGTCCTGGTATCGTTTGGTCCTGGTTTGGTCCTAGTATAATTTGGTCCTGGTTTGGTCCTGGTATCGTTTGGTCCTGGTATCATTTGGTCCTGGTTTGGTCCTGGTATCATTTGGTCCTGGTTTGGTCCTGGTATCGTTTGGTCCTGGTTTAGTCTTGGTATCGTTTGGTCCTGGGTTGGTCCTGGTATCGTTTGGTCCTGGTATCATTTGGTCCTGGTTTGGTCCTGGTATCGTTTGGTCCTGGTTTGGTCCTGGTATCATTTGGTCCTGGTTTGGTCCTGGTATCGTTTGGTCCTGGTTTGGTCCTAGTATAATTTGGTCCTGGTTTGTTCCTTGTATCGTTTGGTCCTGGTTTGGTCCTAGTATAATTTGGTCCTGGTTTGTTCCTTGTATCGTTTGGTCCTGGTTTGGTCCTAGTATAATTTGGTCCTGGTTTGTTCCTGGTATCGTTTGGTCCTAGTATAATTTGGTCCTGGTTTGGTCCTGGTATTGTTTGGTCCTGGTTTGGTCCTGGTATCGTTGGTCCTGGTTTGGTCCTGGTATCGTTGGTCCTGGTTTGGTCCTGGTATTGTTTGCGCATTGTTTGGTTCTGGTTTGGTCCTGGTATCATTTCGTCCTGGTTTTGTTCTGATATCGTTTGGTCCTGGTTTGGTCCTGGTTTGGTCCTGGGTTTAAGCCTGGTCGTCTCATGTCTTGAATCAAGTTTTGGTTCAAGTTTAGTTCCAATTTTGATGCATGAATGCAGCCATAAAGATAGCAGCCAGAATTCTCACTTTTTTTTTATTAGTAATACCCAAAAGTAAAGTCCAGAAATACTGAGACACATTTATGCAATCACTATACTGTAGGTCCAATTGTCCTTGTGTCCGTATCCAACACTTAAAAAAAGAATAGGCCTTGTAGTAATGATAGATTGTATAATATATATGTTCTGTCTTGGACTTTATAGATGTAAGTTTCCCCCCTGAATGTGCTGAGGAGATTCAGAACCAAAGACAGTTACTTTGGGACGTAGCTGCTTTTCTGCTCTCTCACCAAATCCCTGCATTGGTAAGAAATGAAATCCCAAAACCTAAATATCCATTCATACCTGTCCTTATGTCATTACGGCCAGTCCTTCTCTTGCATGTTTCCGTCTCTGTGCTCGTCCCAGCTGGCAGACTGCCTAGCCCATCCCACTGTGGTGATGGATGGAGCGACCTTGACCTCTGAGCTGCACCGACATGGCATCAATGTGAGGTATTTAGGAACTGTCCTGGAGCAGCTCGACTCAATGGAGGAGTGTGTGAGACTCAGCCATGTAAAGGTACATCTCATTTTTAGAGATATGTCACTTTGGTTTTGAGTTTATTTCTTAGTAATAATGATGCCTTACATTCGTATTGCGCTTTACGGACTTGACACACCTCTCAAAGCGTTACTCTGCAGTCAATTTTCATTCATTTACTTCTGTATGTTTTGATTGATCAGTGCCTTTTTGTTTCACAGAGGATTTGTGTCAGTGAGGCCATTGTGAGAAGTGCCAAACACACATTCAGGAACTATCTGCAGGCAAACAAACGACTTCACCATTCCACTGAACATACGGCCATTGTTTTAAATGACACATGTCCTGTTTTGTGTAGGACGTGGATCCGGCCGCTCTCTCCGCTGCTGTCAGTCACTTCCTGAACTGTTTCCTCAGCTCTTCCCCGTGTTTAGTTCCTGGAGGAAGAGCCGAGGAAGTTGTCACTAAACGCAGGAGTCGGAGACGACGCGGCCGAGTTTCAGGAAGTGTTTGGGCAAAGTTGACCCCCAGTGACCTTTGGACCAGGATCCAGAAGGAGTCACAGGAGTATTACAGCTACCACATAGAGAAGTGAGGTTTCACTACAAATATTAAAGCATTCATAATTAACCAGTGTAATCCCTCATTCGTCCAGGAGTGTTCCATCATAGAAAAGCTTTCAACTTTAGTCATCAGACACTGGTTTGAAAGTCAAGTTTCGACTTTCATCTGAAAGTCATTCTCAATCTGCTGACCTGGGCTGAGAACTCAGATTTTATGCCACTCTGAGCTGTGTAAATCCTGCCCTCAGGGTGCAGTTGTCGATAATACTTGTTAATCTATTTGTTTACACTGCCTTAGGTTCACCTGAAACTAATCCTACCCAGTCGGCCCTGTAATGGGACATAAACATCCTATTGTTGAAACGTCTTGATTTTCAAAACTGTGTTTTATGACAACAATTCAGTCCTTTTCTGCTACGAATTAACTGTTAGAAATGAGATAAATAAAATCATATGTGTTGCGTATTGATTTTATTTGTGTTCGCTTACTTTTATTATTAAACATAAATTGTTCTAAATGTGCATTTACAAATAATTAACAAATGCATCATGAGATAAATTCACGTTCTATTACCAGTTAAAGTGTAAGTTGAGTATTGAACAATTCCAAAGATGATGTAGCAGGCAGCCATGTAAAGTTGCTGTGTATAAGATGTATAAGACACTCTTCTCTCTATATTCAGTGCGAGTGTCATTGAAAAGCACAGGCTTCAGAAGGTTTCTCTGCTGAGAGCAATCTGCCTCCAAACTGGAATCCAGGTCAGACATCTCATGCATGTCGTCATGAAACATTTACACGTACATTTATGTGTCAGACAAAGTGGCTGCTTCACTGAAAGGGTATTCACATCTGTACTAATTATTTCAGTAGTTTAAAGGTGCACTCTGTCACTTTTCTGGTGGTGGTGTTTGTGGGGTATTAATACTTAATAAAGTAATACTGTGTATTTCTCTTGTGTATAGATGCTTTTGAAGGAATATGTCTTTGAATCTCGACACAGACCAGCGTTTGTTGAAGAAGATGTTATAAATATGTTTCCCGTGGTCAAACATCTCAATCCGACCTCGTCAGACGCCTCTCGGCTGGTTCAGGACGCTCAGAGGGCAGTGCAGAGAGGTGGGACGGAAAGAGAACATGCAAACACATAACATTTTCATTCAATCAAACGAAAAAAACATTGCTCCATAATTGTAACTGTAATTTAGATTACAGATCAAAATAGATAAAGATCAAAGCCTTCAAAAATATTGAGACTTTCTTTAGAAGTGACAACACTAGATATGATATCAATGAGCATAGTAGGGAGTTTCATGTTACATATTTTGAAGATTAAATCTACTACATTGAGAATGATCTTGTCAGATTTCAGAAGCTAAGCAGGTTTGGGTCTGGTTAGTTTTGGATGAGAGTGTGGGTCCTTTGGTACTTCGCACTTAGCCCATGGCTACAATCCTTTGTGTTCACAATATGTAAATCATGTTCATTAATCTGAACTTTCTCAGCCAAATAATAAACACAGACACAATAAAAACAGACAAATAAAAATCAAAGACACAAAGCTAGGAAAAAGTAAAGACGTAATATCAGCAGTAGTAGCAGTGAAGCAGTTACTGATTTCTAGACATGGCTCAGTAATTACAGCACTCGTCAACCAACCTGAAGGTCAGAGGTTTGATTCCCGCTCTGTCATTGTGTCTTTAGGCAAGTGGGTTAAGACAAGACACTTGAAAGTAAGGGTATTTATTAAGTAGCAATAGTTATGAACACAGTGTATTTTAGTACTTATCTGAACCCCCTTCAACATGGTTTATTAACTCAAGATTCATGATCTTTAGGTCTCCTCACAGAGGGCTATGACTTGATCAGCCAGGCCATAACCCTGTTCACCAGCGTCTGTGGGGTGCTGCGTGAAGATGTGTGCTCCTGTCTGCGTCTCCAAGGACGACTCGGATACATACTGGGACAGTACACTGAAGTAAATATCTGTCCTACATCAGCAGCCCTCAAACTGTGGTACAGGTCTAGTTTCATTTAGAGGCAATTTTGTTCAAATTCAGAAATGTCAGCCCTAGTTTGGAGTTGTGTTGTCCTGTTATAGACTTGGCTTGGACCAGGTTGAGATTTGGTATTAATTTACCAGATAATTCACCAGATATTGGAAGATATTTTCTTAGGTGGTATTTGGTGTGAAAGGTTTGAGATCCACTGTCCTACTGTGTATCAAATCCTATTTATGGTTTGTCTTTCAAAAAAAATATGATTTCTCCAACAGGCTATTCACCTCCAGGAAAAGACTGTTATTACCAGTGAAAGAATCCAGGGTGTAGACCATCCTCAGACCATTCAAGATTATGTAAATTTCAATCACAATTTTAAGATGAATTGAGTTCATTCCTCGCAGCATTTATCCTCTGTGGTGTTCTGATGCAGACATACTTGGCTCTGTACTGTTTTGCTGGAGGGGAACACGCTGCCTCGCTTCAGCTCCTGTATCGTGCTCGGTACCTCTCGCTTCTTGTATATGGGGAAGACCATCCACAAGTCACATTATTAGATGTAAGATTACAATTAAATTTAGCGTTGTAAATCACTCGCTAATATTGTTTGTAATTGCTGTTTTAGAGCATGCTGGGCTCAGTGCTACATGGACTCATGGAGTATGAGCTCTCGCACAAGTTTCTTGAGAATGCCTTAAGTCTAGCTGCAAAACACTACGGTGCTAGCTCTCTTAAACACGCACACAGGTAACAAATGGCTGCTAAATCATTGCTTTCTTTCCAAATGTGTATATGAAATCTACATTTCCTTAACTTAAATGTAAATTAAATAGGTTTTCTCTTGCGTCTCTTTGTCTGAAATGCATTATTTTTTCAGTCATCATCTGCTTGCAACTCTTTTGGAAAGTAAAGGTGACTTCAGATCTGCTCTACAACATGAAAAAGAAGCCTATTCTATATATCAGAGCCAGGTGACATATTATAAACAAAACACTGACTGAAATAGTTTTATAAAAGTGTTCATTTTGGCAACTATTTGAATGTTATAATTTAGGTTGGGGAGGACCATGAACGGACAAAGGAAAGCAAAAACTATCTGACGACTCTCACTCAACAAGCTGTGACCCTCCAGAAAGCTCTGCAGCAAATCTACTGTGAAACACCCA
Source organism: Eucyclogobius newberryi (assembly GCF_026437365.1). Classification (NCBI taxonomy): domain Eukaryota; kingdom Metazoa; phylum Chordata; class Actinopteri; order Gobiiformes; family Gobiidae; genus Eucyclogobius; species Eucyclogobius newberryi. The sequence continues at coordinate 5,279,078 of NW_027315779.1, forward strand.
GTGCCTGTATCACACCTCCAAGGGTATGCTCATAACAATCTTTCAACTAAATACATTCTATTACAGAAAAATGTACATAAACTAGTATTTGCATAAATTAGCCAAAGGAAAAAATCTATTGGAAAACGTTATGTGTGTGTGTTTCAGCCATAAAATAAAACAAAACCATTATTTATTTATTTTTAACACATCATTTTTAAGAAGATTCAACAATTACTCTATTATTGTTGTGTGTCCTAATGACGTATGAATAATCTGTACCTTTGTTCAAGCTCTCAGTCCCAGACAGAGCTACAATCCTTCAACAGCTGAACCTCACCTGTGGCATTGTTCTCATTCCTCTCAGGTATGTACCCATGACACCTGACTCTGGTATTTAGAGCGTTTGAAGATAAAGGATTCCTGTATGTCTCACCCAGCTAAAATGAACGCACTACATTATTTTGAAATGGTTTATAACCGTGATAATCTTTTTTCATTTCCTCCCTCTTAGTGCAAAAGAAGTGACCGACCTTAGGGCAAAGATCAAAAAGGAAGAGACAGATTAAGTGAAAAAGCAAGAAAATTCAACTGAAGCCAAACCATTCAACACCTGCACACAATACAATGCTGACTCTATTGGATGGTTGCAAAATAAAATGTATTTTTTTGTCAGACTCCACCAAACAAAAAACAATATTAAGTCAAAACTGTGTCAAATATGTGTTTTTTTCCCCTTTATAAATTAAATCAGGTGGAGCCACATAATCCAGGAAGGAGTTTTATTTATCTCAGTGACTGGTGAAATGTTAATTTTAATATTATATTTGCCTATATAGACCAAAATAACATGTATACAATTTGTTTTATCTTTTGTCGTTTAATAAACTGCTGCTGTAACAATTTAATGTTTGATGCCGGCATTACGACAAACATCTAGGCCTAAAGCTAAAGGGATTTTACAGAACAAAGTCACAATGTATTTTTGTAGTGGAAGTGAAAGTAGTCTATGGAACTGTTATATATCCACTGGGGGTCACTGTTGTATCTACCTGCGTTGCACCAATGAAATTTCCCCATGTGGGACAATAAAGGAATGTCTTATCTTATCTTAAACAGGTCATTTATTAAGTTGTCTTCTTGTGATGATTTTCCTCTGAAATTGAGAAATTAATGTTGGAAAATATGTAGGTCACAGGCATTTAAGCAAAACAAGTTTTCTTAACTTTTCCCTCAATTTTTAAAGAAGTAATATGTGACCCGTACAATTAGAGGAATGTTAAACTATTATATTCTGATTGTTACCTATATATATGGACTGCTCCAAGTTTAAATTACCTTTGTTGCACATCGAGAGGTAAATGCTACAAATACGTTCACATTTTGAGAAGATCTTTTCTCCTTTACCAAAAACACCATGTAACCCACCACTCAAGCATGGCATGTGGCTCTATTATTATAATATTATTATAATGTTATCCTATGGACTATGCGGGGCAGGCAGAAGAACATCATCATACACTGAACCATACAACCAGAGCAGATGATAATACATTTTTTACTTCAATGAACCAAATTCGAAAAACACGTAAGATTCCTCTAAAAATAGCCCCATTGAAGTAAAACCGTCACAACATTTATTGGAAATCTGCAGACGTCTCTCGCACGTCACCGTCATCTGAGCGTGCGCGCGCCCGCGTCCCTCTCGCGACCGTTAGCTGTGGCCGGAGAATGCGGCTCCACAGACAGAGGCAAACCTGACCCACCGAACCGGCGGAGCAAAACACACCGCGCCGATCAAAGCAGGACCAGTGCGCGCGCGCTTGTACCGGCACCTGGACTATGAACGCTTCCATACGCATAAAGGTGAGTCGCGTCTGTGTTTCGGGACTTCAAATAGTTACTGTGTTGACGACGATTTCGGCTGCAGTGTCTCCGCTCTCCCCGTTCACGTCTCAAAATGGCGGACGAGCTAATGCTAAGTGGGCAGAGTTGGCACGTGCGGCTCCATCCATCCCGTTGGTTCTCGCCCCCGAACACCGTCGAACAGTCGCGCTGATCTTACCGATTGGGTTGAATGTCGTTTTGTAGCACCGACGAGCCCGGGCGAGCGCTTCACGGGCTTGTTGTAGAGCGCTGCTAACACGTTAGCTTATTTATGAAAGTTGACAGAGTGAGCTAAAGCGGCTAGCGACCCGGCTAAGCTAATGCTGTCACTCCTGTGCCATCTCCGCGGCCCTTGAGTCATGTACGTGCAGAATAAACGCTCAGATGGAGGTTTTTATGATGAATAACTCCGCCGCATCGTTTGCCAGCGCTTTGTTTCTTCTGTGAGGTCTGAAGTTTGTGTTAAGAGCCTCGCCGTTTTGTTCCTAAGAAGATATATTTATTTAAACAATGCGTGTCGCGTTAGGGGTTTGCAGAGTTTTCGTTACAAATAGGATCACAAACGCACTTTAGATGGTTATTAAATATGTATTACACGTTATAATTTGAGCTGACAGCCTCATCCTTTACGTCATTCGGCTAAAGCTAGCGTTAGCTTCAAAAGGGCGTTGCTGAGCCTTTGCTGCAACTTTGCCCTTGTGGCTATCGAGGCTTTGAAAGACGCCACTTGCTCCAGGTTTCATTTTCTGCGCCAATATTTGAACAATATTAGTCGGAATAGTGAGCCCACGTATTGTATTTGTTCTGATTTTTTTTATTCAGTAAGTGGATCCACATCGTTTAGTTTGAGGAATGACGATCAGGGTGGAGACTGCTCAGCGTGATGATGATGTGATGGACGAGGCTTTGGATCCTCATGTCACACATTTCACTTAAACTACTCAAGATACCACCATATTTGTCTCGTATAAACATATTGTTTCCCATTATTGCTTCTCTAAATCACACCTGTACCCGGTTAAATACACACATGTTGTAGGGCTCATATTTGTAGTATAGCTCACGTGTTTTTAGACTTATTTTATGCAATCTTTATTGGCCCACCAAGGAGATTACTTGGACACAATAGCTCATGCATTGCTATTAACAAAAGGAAACAGCTAATATATATTTATGAAAATTAAAAGTATTTAAAATGGCAAAAATAGCCGCATGTCAAATAAGGTACAAATATATAAAGAATTATGTAAGTAGAATAAAATGAAATACAACCTTTAAATACATCTACACTATGCACACCAGGTGAGGTAGATGGAAAAAAATGTTTTCTAGTACCAATGTTGGAATATAAAAATGCTTATCTAAGGTTAAGACAACTTCAGACACTGAGTTGTGTCTGAAGTTGTCTGAACCGTATGTTACTTAATTGTCCCAGAATTCTTTATTTCATAGTAAAATCTTTAGTGAATTTTTTTTTGATATGCTTGAAATACACAATTTCAAAACCAGTAAAAGTGCTGTAAATTACGTACTTTGCTTGTCTTTACCTTTCAGTTTTGTACTGAGTCGTGCCAACCCGTGGGGTCTGAAGGTCACTCATAACAAGGGCCATGGTGACAACACACAGCACTGGTTCTGCTTAATGCACAGCTGCAATTTATGACTCAAACTGACTGCTGATGTTCAAAACTCTTCTCTTGGGCTCAAATGATATTCCTCTAATCTATCTCAGCCTGCGCAACAGAGCTGCACGATTAGTCTAGCAAGCAATTATTCTTTTGATTACTTGACTAGTTGTTTAGATTGTAAAAAGGCAGTGGATTTTAATTTATTTTTACAGACAAGATGAAACTAAAGAAAAGCCACTTGAAAACATTTTCATAGAGAATATTCAAAACACACAGTTTGCACATTTCCTGTGTTATTGTGGGGCAATTCCTGCCCTGTCAGAGTCTTAAAACCTCCTCTCAGCTCATGGCTTGGAGTCTGGGTACAGTTTATTAGATTACAGAATTAGGTATGATTATTTCAATAATCAAATTATTTCTAATTAATCGATTAACTTGTTTCAGCTCTGCAACATTGAGGACTCTGTACTTTTCCAGTCCTAGCCTGTATGACATGTTGATTTAAAAGGTGTGTTTAAAACTTGTAGAAATGTAGTGCCACCATCTCATGTTGTAAGTCGTTTGGCTGCAGGTGAAGCCCTAGTTTAGACGAGACTAATTAAAACATTGAACTACACCACAGGACTACAGTGAGTTCTCTCACCTGTTTTTAGCATTAACAAATGTCTTATTTATGTTACAAAATGCGTGCTATAAAGCAAGCGCACGCCTTTTATGCAGTTTGTCCCATTAATAGAGAGGACTATGGACGCCCCAATAATTTATTATGCTTGTTATATAATATAATTATATAACAAGCATAATAAATCACTTTATTTGAACTGTCCCATCTTTTTAGATTAGTGAGACTAAGGACTGTCTGTTCCACTATAAACTCAGTATAAACCTGTGGAAACACTGCCGTCTTCATTTCACTCACTAATCCATAAATGGTAAGGCTCTCAATTTATGAAACTGAGAAATGGGTGACTTCAGTAACGTTTGAGAAAAAACATGAGACTTTGTTCTTTCCATGTTTGCCACCAGTAAGACATGTGACTGAGATGCTTGAAATCCTTGAAAATGCTTGAATGTTTTTCCGCACATCTTATGAATAACTTTTTAGGGAGGACTGTTTTGCCGCCTGTATCGGGCAAAGATCAATTGACAAGAATGAGCTTGCTTCTGAATGTATTCAGTTGAAATGTGGTTTTGTCACCACAACCTCTTCATTAGATAAGAGCGTTTCAGAGGCAGGACTTTGCTCTGTTCTTCTTGATTTACACCTGATTATTACTTGCATTAAGTGAGCCTGTGATAAGTGCACACAGTTTGGTAAGTGGAGTGTTCATGTCTGCTTTGCATAGTTGACTTTTGTTTATCTCCACCCTGACGTAGGTGTGAGCTGGCCCTTATGTAATGGTTGTGTGTGTGTGTCAAAAGGCTGTTCTCAAGCTTAGAGCAGGAGCTGTCCCTGTCCCGCGCTCATGGCTCTCATTAAGTTTGCAGGAGAGTGGTTTCTAGGACACTTGAGGCCTGTGTATTGTCTTCTGCTGTGGCCTTCTCCTCGCTTTCACTGAAAAGTGATCCCCACATTTCCCTACACCACAATGGCAAATGTCATGGGTGGCGAGGACAAAACATTTAAAGTATGTGCAACAATGTTCATCCAGCTAATTTCTTTAGACTAGTAACTGTAACATGCTGTAACTTAGTTTGTCAAATGCATAAGTCTTCTGCTTTTATGCATCAGAAAAGGAGTCTAATGAAACCTTTGGCAGAATCCACTCCACTCATGAAGCAAACAAGCCACGTGAACTCTATTTGATGTTTTTAGATTGAAGCCAATTTAGATTCACAAACCTCAAATACCACAGATGGTTGGTCTTCCTTTGGGCCATGGCTCTTGCTGCGTGTGCATTTTTGACCACATGTTGTTTTATGTTTGAAAATTGCTGCTGTACTATACTTCTATACAGCAGGTTGTTGTAAAAAAAATCTTTGTTTGTAGTTTTATGTTTCTGGATATTACACATTTCATACATTTTGCTTGTCATCAGAACTACTACTACTGGACCCTGTAGTTGACCCTCACAGACGAGGCTCTGGTGGCATGTGTCTGGAGTTAATCCTGTTAGCGTGCGCTCTCAGTCTGTAGCTCCGTGTCACTGAGGAGTAGCAGCCAACTCTGGGACATCTTTGTCTCGTCATTAAGCGACTTAATGTCGCTGTTGCCCCAGGTGTCGCTCCGGCTCAAGAGGTGACTGTTTACAACCACAGCTACTACTCGTCGCGTGGTCTGCCGTGGTCATTGGCACGAACTCATAGCGCTTTAAATTGGACTAATGTAGAAGTGTGATCCATGAAGCGTCTTCAACATGATGGACAGAGGTTAGGGTTTATCTGATCTGATCGTGTGCCTCTTTTTCTTTACCTGACTGAGCAAGTTAGCTGTGACTTCACTTCAGCTCGGACAAATGCTCTGTGCACTGCATGTTACTGGCCAATACAGAAAAGTCTGGGGTCTGCCCCTGATTGTATTAAAAGCACAAGCCTTAATTGTCATTGATTTTAGATATAGATTTAATTAAACTAATGTATAAGTTGTCTACGTGAATCCAGGAAACAGCTGAAGATTTATGTTTGAATGAACTATCAGGCTTTCAGTCGCTGTTGTCTGTTATCCAACCTGTTCATGTCAAGTCATTTTCATCACAGTTTGCAGTGTGAGTGTATTCATGGGTTTCAGCTAGAGGTGCGCCGATCGATTCGTCGCCGATAACGATCGGGCCGATCACGGCAAAAATCATGTGATGGATGATCTGCAAAATAGTCCGATCAGATGCACCGATAACACTTTACATCGTCGGTGTAATCCCTCATTCGTCCAGGCGTGTTCCATAGTAGAAAAAGCTTCAGTTGTAGTCATCTGGACTCAGTTTGAAAAATTAGACGTTTCGACTCTCATCCAAGAGTCAAAAACAGAGACTCAAAAACAGAGCAATGTAGTTTATTCGATCCAATGCAGTGAAGAAAGCTGTAAAGAACGGTACATAGGTGAGACTAAACAGCCTCTACACAAGAGGCTTTATCAGCACAGAAGAAATACTAGTTCAGGACCTCAGAGCGCCGTGCATCTCCATCTTGAATCCTCTAATCACTCGTTTGAAGACGGTGAGGTGAAGGTTTTAAGCAGGGAGAAAAGATGGTTTGAAAGAGGAGTCAAGGAAGCTATTTTTGTTAAAAAAGAAAGACCTTCTTTAAACAGAAATGGAGGGCTAAGGTTTAATCTTCCTGTTATTTATAATGGTTTACTGAACCCCTGGAAAGGTAGAGGACCAGGACCAGGACATTTATATGCTAATCAGGTACTCAGGGTGGTTGAGCCAGGGTCTCACAAAGACAAAGAGGATTCTAATAGCCCATTAAGATTCTGAATAGGCTACCTCGGTAGATACAAGGGGGTAGTTTCTGTTGAAACAAACAACTCTTTCTACTTCAGGAAGGCTCCGCCCAATGGGTGGGTCTTACCACAGAACAGTATTAATATCGGAGTTCTCGATCTAAATTCTTTTATTGACAATGACTCTTGGATGAGAGTCGAAACGTCTAATTTTTCAAACTGAGTCCAGATGACTACAACTGAAGCTTTTTCTACTATACTTTACATCATCATTACGTTTGCCATCAGTAAGTTATTGCAGTGGCGTCATTTAAGCTCCTCATGAAACCCTCGGTTAAAACACGCTCTTAGGTGGTCCTTTAACACCGTGTCTCTGTAAACACGCACAGAACTACGAGTTCACCCGCTGGTCTTCTAGTTAAAAACATAATGGAGGTTAAGAGCTAAATGTGTGGTCTATCAGCTGTATGAAGCGACGTGCTCCGACTGCCAAATGGTTAGACTTCACTCGTTTACAGATACGCACAGGCTGATGATTTGCACCACTAAAGCGATAATTGTGTCATGTAAAAAGAGACATGGTTGTTGTCTTATTTTTGTGGAGAAAATTTGCTTTTTGAAGCTGTACAACAACTATATGACAATGACCAAAGTGAAAGTGCAAAGCCCAGCATAGTTTTGTCAAAGTTGCATTTGAAAGTGGCACAAAACATAAGTCGTCTCTTCTGCACGTTTTCCTTCCTCAGACTGTCCAAACTGCTCCGAGGACGAAAGCCTGCTCCTACTGTTACTCCTACTACACCACTCCAGATCCAGACCACTGCATGACGCTTACACGTACAGCAGAAGTATTCATTTAATCCACACGGTTAATTGATGAACAGAAGCACATTAGTGGCTAAAATTGCCAGGGAATCTCAGTTGATCCTATAATATCCCTTATATCCCTTACACCCATTAAAAAAATCATAACATGGCCCTGATCTGTATTGGCAGATCAAAATTTCAGTGATCGACCCAAATATCCTGATCGGAGCAACTCTAGTTTCAGCTTCCTGTTGTATGCAACATGCTGCCTTTTGGTATAACATTATAATAAAATATATATTATATGTGTTGTCAGGTGGTGTGGTCAACCAAATTTAGTGGACTAATTATTTTATTGGGATTGTGAAGATTCTATGGGCAACGGGTAAAATCCTCCAGTTACGGCAGTACTGACCCAGCCCAGCCCAAAGATCTGGAGATGGGACCCCGGGCGCTGCACTGTGGCCTCGGCGACATTGAAGGATGGGTCAAAAGCAGACAGACTAAGATGACAGACCAATTTATTTTTGACAGTGAAAAACTGATAAAATAATGTAAAATAATAATAATGTTAGGAGAAACCTCTGGGAGACTTCCCCCAGCACAGTTGCTCTGATAGGTTTGTCTTTTTGTTCCTGATTGGCCTGAACATATGCTATTTCAAATAGGAAAATTCAATTAAAATTTAAATGAAGATACTGTCTTTTTTAGCGCTGAGTCCATAACACAGGAGCTTGGTAGCTTTGCTTTTAGAGACTCTTGGGACCAGAAGTCAAGTATTTTAAGAAGTATTCTGTTTGCATTTGTTGTGTGGCTTTGTAAGTCGGGAGAAGAATTTGACATTTCTAAACTCTACAGGGAGAGACTCGACCACCGACGTGATGTGCTCTTTTAGTTCCTGTTTGTAATCTTTCTGGTGTGTTTTGAACCATTTGGAGTTTTTAGGACACCGTGCGAGCTGGTAGTAGTCTTTGTAACAAATGCAGAGGTCTGAACTGTCAGATTTGAACTATATTACGCAGATGAAAGTAGGTGTTGTACAGGCTCATTGTGCGCTTGGAATGAGAACTCATGGTTAAGTAAGACTCCAAGGTTTCTTACAAAAGAACTGGAGGTGACACTGATATTGTCCAGTGTGACTGCTCAAATAAAGAGTCTCTTAGACATTTAGGGCTCAATACATGGGCCTTGTTTTTATACAGGGATAAGAAGCAGATAATTAAGTATCATCCAGGTTTTTATATCCTTCACACAAGCAGCACGTCTGTCTACTTGATCGCTCTGATCGGGTTTCATTGATAAATACAGCTGCATGTCATCTGCATAGCAGTGGAAGTGAATTCCATTCTTTCTGATAATGTTACCTAATGGCAGCATATAAAAAGAATATAAACAAGACTAGACATAGACTGAGCACTGAACCCTGCGGCACACCATAGGTTACTTTAACAACATAAACATAGGTTTACATTGACCGATAGATTCTAACCTCTGCAGTAGAATGTTGTGGTTGATGATGTCAAACGCTGCACCGAGGTCCAACAGAACCAGGATTGAGACCAGGCCATCGTCAGCAGCTAATAACAAATCATTTGTGATTGCAGAAAAATATGTTTTTTTTTTCTTAAAACAGAGTCCAAATGACTACAATGGAATCTTTTTCTACAATGCAACGCTCCTAGACAAATGAGGGATTACACTGACTTGTTTCTAAAAATCATTTGCGACTTTAACTAGTGCCGTTTCAGCGCTGTGGTGAGCTCTGAACCCTGACTGGAAAACTTTAAATAAATTATTGTTCTGTAGGTAGCAACTTTTGTTTAACCTCAGCTCTTTCAAGGAAAACTTGTCAACTTCTATCAAATTTGAATATTTTTCTCCTTTTGTTTACGTAAACGCAGGTCTTCATTGTACCGTGGGGAGGCATGTTTTGGCCTAATGACCTTCTGTTTTAACGGAGCTGCAGTATCAAGATCAGATTTCAGAGAATTCGTGGTCATGTCAACAAATTGATCACTTGCACAGGGACTAAAGCTATTCTCAGCAGGATCACATGGCACTGAATATTGGCTCTATTATTTCTTTGATCTTTGAGATAGATTTTTCAGATATTTTTCATTTCATAAATCATTAAGAATAAACTGAAAACAGGAAATGATCTGAAAATACATATGTTAGTACAAGATCCAGAGTGTGCTTGTTACTGGGTTGGTTTATTTTCTGAGTGAAACCAATGCTACCTAATAGAGCACTGAAAGCATTACTACGACAGTCGTATTCATGTGGATATTGAAAGCTCCGATGATCACTATTTTATCCCAGTCTAACTCTTTAAGTCAGCGAACTTCTGAATAGGAAAAAAACCCCTAAAAACTCTGAATAGGAAACCAAGAAGTCGGTGGATAAATATGAATGAAACTCCTTTTTGTTTTCTCAAATTTGGACAAGTGCTTGATAAAATGTGGCTTTCAAATGATCGAAATGCATTGTTAGTTTTAGGACTCGAGTAGACTTGCCAGTGACACCTCGTTCTGTGCTCCTGGCGGTCTGGGTGGGGTGGCCTCATTTATTCTTGCATAATCATTTTGTTCAAGCCAAGTTTCAGTTACAGCAAGAACATCAATGTTCTAATCACTAATTATTTCATTGACTATGAGCAATTTGGAGGAAATTTACCTAATGTTTAGCAGTCCACATTTTACATGCTTATTTATTTGTATCATGTGTGAGTGCTGTTTTATGTGATTTAGTCTGACACCTGAAAAAGCTTTTCTAAGCTTTGACATTTTGGCATTATTGACACAAGGGATTTGCCTTGAATCAGAGTGGGCAAGAGCTCAGCGACAGAGGAGCGTCTTGCACTGCTATCGGTCAAATTCTGAACTAAACGGGATGTACCCTCTGAAGTCAAATGGATCTGAGCCCAGGCTGTCCCCAAAACGCACTCCAGGTCACCAACTAGATAACCAGTTGAATGCTGAATATTTTTGTTACCCTCAAACCTTTTTTTTTTTTTTTTAAGAATGAATTGAGCATCAGTCTATGGTCCTCCACATTGTCAATTTTTAAATATATAAATATGTGGCCCTCGAAGAGATTTTGGACGACCCGGCCCTATGGGGTCATAAATTGTAGCTTAACGACAACAAAAACACTAGACTTAGTTAGCTGGAGAGTTTGGAGTGACTGATCCATTTTCTCCATTTCTTGATACTTAGTTACTCATTTTCTGAATGCAAAGTTATTATTGATTTAACTTTGGGTCAGATTATGGAAAGTTTTGACAGCTCTACAAGCAGCTCTACAAGCAGCTCTACATCTCACTCCCTTTTTAGACTGATCAATCCAAAGGGCGTGTCTGTCAGATGAAACATACTGCAAAGTTAATTAATAAATGTCCATATTCTAAATTCTTCCAGTTAAGTTTGTGAGACAGAGGAAGGAGCTCTCAGCACTGTGACTGATGTAATAATAATATGGCTGTAATAAAAGACACGGCCTCCACACAAATCATCTGATATTAAATTATGACTATCAGACCTAACTCTCCCTCTCTGTGTGTTTCCTTTGCTCTTTGTCAAACAAATTGTAAAAGCTCAAATTTTGCAGAGGAATTTTCCCATGTAAGACCGGAGCTTCAGTTTAAGGCACAACCAGTGGGAACAAGGATGACTTTAGAGAGACTTTGGCACCACTTTGAGAATGATGTCTCTCCTCTGCTTTTTCATTATAGTTTTAAAACATTGGGCAAATCTGGCTTATTTGTCCACTCATCAAAAACATAGCTGTAGTTGTATTTTGCTGGACATTGTGAATAGTGTATACCGGTATATTTCTAACTTCTATGTAAAATCCTTGTTTGTTTTATTCTGTTTTAGGCTGTAACAGTTGTCATGGGATTACAGACAAAAACAGACTTTTGTTTGAAATGCACTGTCCCTGGACTCTGTGTTCACAACAAACACAAAGCTCTTAGATTTCAGGTTGACTAAAGGTCTCATTGCAAACGGAGATGTCGTTGTTAACGTTAAAGTTAGAAAATGTGAGTTACGAATGGCAGGTGACATTATGTCCTAAAGTTAGTCCTTCTCTTCCTCAGGTAATGGCAGCGTCTGATTGGTGAGCTGATTGTGCTTCTCATCAAGCCTACGCCTCCAGTGGACTGACATCAGGATATCCCATCAGCCCCTGCTTCTCTGGGCCCTCTGAAGCCGCCCCGCTCCTGTGGGACCCTCTGCTCGTCTGCCCGCATCAACTCCAGCTCCTGCCCCCGGCCTCACTCCCCCTGAGGGGCCACAGCGCCATGGTGCTGTCCCAGAGACAGAGAGACGAACTGTGAGTCTGCCACACCAGGGGCCCCTTCATGTGTACAGGGGCCACCATCACACACCTGAACCAGGGGCCCTTCATGTGTACAGAGGCCCTTCATGTGTACAGAGGCCCTTCATGTGTACAGAGGCCCTTCATGTGTACAGAGGCCCCCATCACACACCTGAACCAGGGGCCCTTCATGTGTACAGGGGCCCCCATCACACACCTGAACCAGGGACCCTTCATGTGTACAGGGGCCTCTCAGAACATCTGTAATCACGATAATGAATCTAGAGATGCAACTATTAATTGGAATACTCGTGCCCTGTCGACTATTAACATTCTGATCTTAATTGTGATCTGGACGATACAAACTCTAAAACTATAAGACCTTTCATCACAAAGACAACAACATTGATTATTCTGTTCTGTCAAATACATTTAACAATCTGTGATTTTCCACATTAATTCACTGTATTCAACTATTGATAAATATTCTCGAACTCTATTTAGTTCAACCTCTTAGTGTTTATCTTTCAGAGGAGTCCAGGTCCCAGAGGGGAGGAATCTAGTGTACATGGTCTTAGGGGAATCTGAGCACCTGGAGGAAACCTACGTAGACACGGGGAGAACATGCAAACTCCACACAAAAGGGCCCCATGCGTGATCAGGATGTACAATGGAAATACTCACCAGTGGACTACTAAAGTCATCCTTAGGAGGAGGAGGAGGAGGAGGAGGAGGAGGAGGAGGAGGAGGAGGAGGAGGAGGAGGAGGAGGAGGAGGAGGAGGAGGAGGAGGAGGAGGAGGAGGAGGAGGAGGAGGAGGAGGAGGAGGAGGAGGAGGAGGAGGAGGAGGAGGAGGAGGAGGAGGAGGAGGAGGCTAATTTAATTAACACAATGTGAAAATGTAAATGCTCCCGACACTCCAAACATAACTCTTGTTTTCCCACGTAAAGACCGCCTCAAGTCACAGCGACAAGTCTCCAAACACCGTGAATGTGATGTAATATCTCATGTCGGCCTGGTTCACAGTCGAGCTCATGGATTTATTTCCTCGGATCAAACTCGTGCCAGACGCCTCGTTTTGGCACCGCAGTCTGTTTTGTGCTCGGAGTCGACACAAACGTGCTCCTGGTCCTGGTGTTCATGAAAACTGCTGTTCTACATCTGCTCGGACTGATCCAGGATGTGAGTTTGTGCAACGGGAAAGTAAAAACACAACAACCCTGAGAGCGATATCACAGTCAGTGATACAAAGCTGTGGGAACTACATAGACCATGATGCTTCGCTCAGGCGCGAATATATTACTGTTACTAAAACACCTGTTCAAATGAATTTTCGTGAGCATTTTAGAGGCAAAACAATTATTTTTTTTATTTGATTTGCGCTTCAAAAAAAGGTCAATTGTTCATCTTTTTCATTGTTTTTACTTAACGTGTAAAGAATCGTAAACTCGTGTGTTTTCCCACCGTCGGAATACTAAAATAGTACATTGTGGCGTCACTCGCAGTTACCAGGGAAAATCATATGCCATTTGATCTTTCTAATGTTTAGCTTGTACTTAGCGTCGTCCTGGAACCAAACGTTCCAACTCCGTCCACGTGAGTCACATTCTGGACCGAGCGTCCGGTGGAATGAAAATAAGACCGACTGATGATCCACACAGAGAACTGACTATAATCTGGAGACATGAGATCATTCAGTCACTGTGGATGAATGTTAATCATCATTAGATTCATCATGTGGAGATGATTTATATAAAAGAAAAATAATACATACAAATAATAATAATAATAATTAGGCCCGAGCGCCACAAGCTGGCGAGAGGCCTATTAATCTCGTAAGGCCGTGCGAAGCACGGCTGCGAAAGTGCGCACGTACTGCGCACGAAATCGAGCGCGAAGCGCTCGCCCACTTCCAAACACTCACTAACGCACTCCTTCACTCACGCACGCCCCGTGCATACTAATTAATAGTAGGAAAATGGAACATTACCATTGTAAATGGGCGAAGCCCGTGCAAAAGTGCGCACTAAACGAGCACTTTACATTGGGATGACGACCGCACTCATTTGCCCTAAGTAGCTCACGAATACGTTCCCCATCTCTTGCATGTTCCGTGCATATAAGCATGTAATGCAAAAATTGAACATTATTACTGTATAGAGGGCCAAAAACACAAAGTGGGCGGAGCCCACTCAAAATTAACGAAAGTACCCGTCAGTGACCAGGGACCCACACCATGAGGTAGGAAAGCGCGAGCGCTTTCCGAAAATGTATAGTTTATGATGTTTGAAAAATGGGAAACATTGTTTTCGCATCGGAATATTATTCTTTCTTCTTCTTCTTCTCGGGACCAACCCCCCTATTTTTCACCCAGTGAACATTGACGAAAAGTCACAAAAATGTTCACACCTCTAAAAATCGTGCCTCTCTACATTCTGGCTATTTCCCTTTTCTAAAATAAAAAAAATTGGCGCGTCAGCGCCCCCAAATGTACCAAAAATGCATTGAGAGATGGGAAATGACCCAAAAAAAATCTGATCGTAGAATCATGAAATTTGGCGCAGAGGTAGATGGTGACAAGAGAAGTAAAAAATATTATTACGGCAACGCCGTCCGCCCAACCAAATGTCGGCCATATTGCTTCAAAAATGGCTAAACATGATTTTGGAGTTTTTCCAAACGTCGTACTTTTACGAACTCCTCCCAGGGCGTTGGCCCTAAAAAGCTGAAATTTGGTGAAAATGCTACTGAGGAGTGGGACATCAAAAGTTATCCAAATTACATTGATACCTCTCACGGTCTCTGTGCGGCGAAGCCGCAAACTGTAGCTAGAATTTCAGAAATCTCCCATATTTAAAATTTCTGCCGTTTGCGCAGATAAAGTCCGAATTGCGTCAAATTAGAATCAGTTGTTAAACTCTTTGCCCTAAACCCACTTGAAGTGAAATAAATTCATTTGGCGCCACAGCGCCCCCTACAGATTTTATATGGAGGTTAAATGTTTAGTTTTGCGAAATTATATGAAATTTGACACACAACTCAATTTTAGCATCCCCATCAAAAAAGTCAATGAGAGCCATGTCATAATTGTTATGGCGTTGCCGTAACGATGACCGAAACCTTCCATGTTATTCCAATGGGGAAATCGCCAGAACATGTTTACACTTTATACTTTCACAAACTCCTCTTAGGGCGTTAGCCCTATTAACCTGAAATTTGGTGAGACTCATCTTCAAGGGTGGACCATCAAAAGTGATCCACATTTTTATTCAAAGAGTCACGGTGTCTGTGCGGCAAAGCCGCACATTGTGCCAAGAATTCAAAATAAAATTGCTTTTTGATGGTAAAACAAAGGGGAGAAGATGTGACAGCGTCACAGATTCAGCAGTAGGCGCAATAAAAGGACAATTGGGGCGCGTTAGCGCCCCCTCCTCTTGCGGCGTGGCGGCGGCGTGGCGAGGGCCGATCATTGCCGCTTGCGGCTATATTTCTTATTATTATTATTAATAAAAATACATAGAAATAATAATACATAGAAATAAATACACAGAAATAATAATGCATACAGATTATGCATATAAATAATACATAGAAATAATAATAATACATAGAAATAAATACAAGAGGAGCCAGCTGAGGTGGCTCGGGCATCTGTTTCGGATGCCTCCTGGGCGCCTCCCTCGGGAGGTGTTTCAGGCATGTCCCACCGGGAAGAGGCCCCGGGGAAGACCCAGGACACGCTGGAGAGACTATGTCTCTCGGCTGGCCTGGGAACGCCTCGGGATCCCCCCGGAGGAGTTAGAGGAAGTGTCTGGGGAGAAGGAAGTCTGGGAGTCCCTGCTCAGACTGCTGCCCCCGCGACCCGGCCCCGGATAAAGCGGCAGAAGATGGATGGATGGATGGAGAAATAAATACACAGAAATAATAATGCATACAGATTATGCATATAAATAATACATAGAAATAATAATAATAATAATACATACAAATAATACATACAAATAATAATTATAATACATACAAATAATAATACATAGAAATATTATTTGTACATAAGTAAATAAGCAATGAATAATGTCCTGCAGCTGTAAATAGCATTCGTCTGTACAGGCCCTTATCTTACGAGGAGCGGCCACTCTTTGATAATCGTGGGCCTCGGGGTTTGCAGAGATTTGGAGCAGAGCTGATATTTAACCGCCAACATCTAAAATTAGTAACTTTGCTTATGAAATATTCAACTCCTGACTGGAGCCGCTGCACTTCTTTTACATAACGTGTAGCCAGTGGGCGTCTGACTTGTTTTACGGCGGCGGCTCAAAAGCTCCACACACAAGTTTCCACCTCCGCCTCTCCTCGCTCCAGTGTCATCTCACATTCTCGCGTTCACACAGCCAGGAACTCCCAAAGGTCCAATATCGGGCAGGGCGTGGCCTTTTGGGGGTTTTAAGGAGGATCTGCTTCGTGTTCTTAAGGTGGAGCTGGGGATGCGATGGCGGAGCTGTAAACTGGGCCCTAATCAATAGTCGTTTGCTAATAATGTGTTTCCTTCTCTTGTCAGAAACCGGGCGATAGCAGACTACCTTCGCTCCAATGGGTACGAGGAGGCCTATTCCACCTTCAAGAAAGAGGCGGAGTTAGATATGGTACGTCGACACATGACTTGTGATTTCATCGTTGTAATCTTTACATTTCGTTATCGTGTTTTTGTTTTTTTTCCATGGCAGAACGAGGAGGGAGATAAAAAGTACGCCGGCCTTTTGGAAAAGAAATGGACCTCAGTCATCAGATTACAAAAGAAGGTATGAGAAGACTCGTTTTTGAGATGTCGCTCGAACGGATACAACTTTAAACGGATTTACACTTGTTTTAATTGAATTTGACATTGAACAAATGCGTTTAAAGAGTTGTTTTAATCAACTTAAGTCTTTTTTTTTTTTAAGTTTTCAAATTGGGATGTGGGAACCCCTGGTGGTTGAAAACTTTAATGAAACATAAACGTGACTTCAAAAGAATAATAATAAGGTGTAATTGGTGTTGACTTTGATATTAAACGTCTCTCAAACCTTTGTCCCGCGCAGGTGATGGAGCTGGAGTCGAAGCTGAACGAGGCGAAGGAGGAGATGACACACGGCGGGCCTGTGGGGCAGAAGAGGGACCCTAAAGAGTGGATCCCTCGCCCCCCAGAGAAGTACTCCCTGAGCGGACACCGCGCCCCCGTCACACGAGTCATCTTCCACCCAGTCTTCTCCGTCATGGTCACGGCCTCCGAGGACGCCACCATCAAGGTTTGTGCTCGTGTTCGCTCGTCACTCGTCAACGCGTTACAAGTTCTATGAGTCTCACATATATGTGTAATAATTCTCAACCTGTAAAGAAATTGTCATAAGAAAATGATATGATGGTGTGGGTGAGTGTGTGGGGCTGAGTGTGTGGGGCTGAGTGTGTGGGGCTGAGTGTGTGGGGCTGAGTGTGTGGGGCTGAGTGTGTGGGGCTGAGTGTGTGGGGCTGAGTGTGTGGGGCTGAGTGTGTGGGGCTGAGTGTGTGGGGCTGAGTGTGTGGGGCTGAGTGTGTGGGGCTGAGTGTGTGGGGCTGAGTGTGTGGGGCTGAGTGTGTGGGGCTGAGTGTGTGGGGCTGAGTGTGTGGGGCTGAGTGTGTGGGGCTGAGTGTGTGGGGCTGAGTGTGTGGGGCTGAGTGTGTGGGGCTGAGTGTGTGGGGCTGAGTGTGTGGGGCTGAGTGTGTGGGGCTGAGTGTGTGGGGCTGAGTGTGTGGGGCTGAGTGTGTGGGGCTCACTCACTCACCCACCCACACTCACACACCCACCCACCCACCCACACTCAGTGAGTGAGTGAGTGTAGGTGGGTGTGTGAGTGTAGGTGGGTGGGTGAGTGTAGGTGGGTGGGTGAGTGTAGGTGGGTGGGTGAGTGTGTGAGTGTAGGTGGGTGGGTGAGTGTGTGAGTGTAGGTGGGTGGGTGAGTGTGTGAGTGTAGGTGGGTGGGTGAGTGTGTGAGTGTAGGTGGGTGGGTGAGTGTGTGAGTGTAGGTGGGTGGGTGAGTGTGTGAGTGTGTGTGAGTGTGGGTGGGTGGGTGGGTGTGTGAGTGTGGGTGGGTGAGTGAGTGAGGGTGAGTGAGTGTAGGTGAGTGAGTGAGTGAGTGAGTGAGTGAGTGAAGGTGGGTGAGTGTAGGTGAGTGAGTGTAGGTGGGTGAGTGAGTGAGTGTAGGTGAGTGAGTGTAGGTGGGTGAGTGAGTGAGTGAGTGAGTGTAGGTGGGTGAGTGAGGGTGTGGGTGTAGGTGGGTGAGTGAGGGTGTGTGAGTGAGTGAGAGTGTGGGTGAGAGAGTGTGGGTGTGGGTGGGTGAGTGAGTGAGTGAGTGAGAGTGGGTGGGTGTGGGTGAGTGAGTGAGTGAGTGTAGGTGGGTGTAGGTGGGTGAGTGAGTGTAGGTGGGTGAGTGAGTGAGTGAGTGAGTGTAGGTGGGTGAGTGAGGGTGTGGGTGTAGGTGGGTGAGTGAGGGTGTGTGAGTGAGTGAGAGTGTGGGTGAGAGAGTGTGGGTGTGGGTGGGTGAGTGAGTGAGTGAGTGAGAGTGGGTGGGTGTGGGTGAGTGAGTGAGAGTGGGTGGGTGTGGGTGAGAGAGTGTGGGTGTGGGTGAGTGCGGTTCCTTGATGTAAAGGGCTTTGAGTTCTTTGATGTTTGAACATGGCTGTTTAAGGGCGTGGCCTGTTGTCTTCGCTCACATTTACTGTTCCATTTCATCCTTAATTTGACCCAACTGTCAGCTCTGTACATTTAATCGTATTTAATCCTCAAACCTACTCGTGTATTACCTTCTGATTATGTGAGATACGAGGCTGCGTGGCATAAAACGTTTGTACGTCACGGTGGCATAGTGGTTAGTGGTTTTCCCTCCTGACAAGGCTCTAGGTTTGATTCCTAAACCTGGTTCGGGCTTTTCTGTACAGGGTTTGAATGTTGTCCCTGTTCTTTTGATGTGGGTTTCCTTTTTTGTGCGTGAAATTAAAAGCGTTTAGTGCAAATCATTGACTTGAGTTTGTGTGGTTCTGTCTGATATGCGCTCGCTGCCCCGCCCTCCCCCGCTCGCTGCCCCGCCCTCCCCCGCTCGCTGCCCTGCCCTGCCCTCCCCCACCCCCTCCCCCTTCTGTGGACCTGGACTCACTCTGTACTTTTGCCTCGTCACCGCTGGTTTGTGTGGACGCACTGACGCTCCCGTTGTTGGACTCGTCTCTCCCCCAGAGCACGGCATCATGGGAAATTTGCCACTCTCCTGTCTATGTTTGAACTCTTTGTCTTTTAGAGCCTTTCATCGATTATTGTAGCAAACGGTGTCAGCAGGAAGTGAGTTTGGCTCTGAAGTAAATGGCCACGTCCGGCGCTCTCGCTCTGAGTTGATCAAGTTATTGACAGATGAATCCTTTGTGATCCTACAATAGTTTAACAAGTACCGGCAGGTGTGTAACAGTAAAATACATGGTTTTGCTTCAGCCGCGTGGTTAAAAAGCAGAGAACTACATAGACCATGATCCTTTGCCCTGTTTTGGTGAGCAAAGACATTGTTGAGGATCATGTGTAGTACCTGAATATTTGTCTTTGTTTCCAGGTTTGGGACTACGAGGCGGGAGACTTCGAGCGCACTCTGAAAGGACACACAGACTCGGTGCAGGACATCTCCTTCGATCAGACGGGGAAAATCCTGGCCTCGTGTTCCGCCGACATGAGCATAAAACTGTGGGACTTTCAGGGCTTTGAGTGCATCCGGACAATGCACGGTGAGAAACGGGCTTTTTACACGTTACCGGGATGAGTATATTCACTACCCTCATCGAAACATGTCATTATGTTTTGGAAATGACTCTAAAAGTAGAATTGGTTTTGTGTTTCAGGGCACGATCACAACGTGTCGTCTGTAGCCATCATGCCAAACGGAGACCACATCATCTCTGCCTCTCGAGACAAGACCATGAAGATGTGGGAGGTGGCCACTGGGTGAGCACGAGGACCCACCAAAGTCTTTATTACAATGATCATGTGTCATGCCCAATTTCGAGCACTTTAGACCATTCAAAAGATGTAATATTTTCTTTTTAATTGTCTCATTTTCTTGGAAAGGTTCTATTAAATTTCAATTTATTAATACAAATTAAATCCACCGTTACTAATGTCTAACATTAGAATGCAGTCACATTTTATTGAAGTTTTTAGAAATCACACCTGTTAAAGATGAGAGGTTTTTTTTTATTTATCCATTTGCTCTACCTGCACATTGTGTTGGTTTAAGTCTGTTAAGTGATTTCACATGTTTTTATTGCATGTTTCTCTTCTGTTCCCTTAAAGCCCTCGTTGTGGGACAGTTAAAGTTTCTTATAACGATGTAAACCTTGTGTGTCATCAGTTACTGTGTGAAGACGTTCACGGGCCACAGGGAGTGGGTGCGGATGGTGCGTCCCAACCAGGACGGCTCTTTGATCGCCAGCTGCTCCAACGACCAGACGGTGCGCGTTTGGGTGGTGGCCTCTAAGGAGTGTAAAGCCGAGCTCCGGGAGCACGAGCACGTGGTGGAGTGCATCGCCTGGGCCCCGGACACCGCCCACCCAACCATCCTGGAGGCCACAGGCTCAGAGGTGTGTGTCCCACTGAGGCTAAAGGCCCTTCAGCTTTCTGGTTCAGAACTCCTGGAAACTTCTGACATTCAATCAATAAATTAAGTTTGAAGTTTTGACCACTCATGGCAAAACTGAAACGAGGAACAAGGTTTTGGTTCATAAAAACCTCAGAAAAAGACTAAACCAATAACTAATTGATGCCCAGACTTTCAGGAACAAAACCTACTCAGTGCATTTTGATGAAAATGTCTGATAGTTGATGTTCTCGGCCTGTGTCTGTGACTTTGTTGTGGACTGTCCCAATTGTTTTTGAAGGCGCTACACCCTCTGCACTTCACGCTTCACTGCTCCTTTAACAAATGTGCACTTTCACAAAGTGCTGCAGCGTATTGGAGTCAAACAGGACGGTAGTCAAGGCGCTCTTTGTTGTTAAGGTGATTGTGCACCTCAGGGCTCATTATAATGGATAATTTATGACACTATAAACCCAGGCAAACCAGAATGACCACTTTCATTGTTGTTATGCACTTTGATTGTTTTTGGGTGAATTATAAATAAAGAATGTTTAATAAAATGTGCAGCATGTTCTGAGAGCAGCAGAAACTGAATTGTATTTGAGCTTTAACTTCTGTCTTTCTGTGACTTCCAGAACAAAAAGAATGGAAAGCCCGGCCCGTTCCTGCTTTCCGGATCCAGAGACAAAACTATTAAGATGTGGGATGTGAGCACTGGCATGTGCCTCATGACTTTGGTGAGTCAAACTCGTTGTAATTCAGTTGTTGTGGCCATTGCAGTAGCAGAGTAACTGGTTTTGTAATTGTTCTGATCCGTCACAGGTGGGCCACGACAACTGGGTGCGCGGCGTGTTGGTGCATCCTGGAGGCAGGTTCATCGTGAGCTGCGCCGACGATAAAACTCTACGGATCTGGGACTACAAGAATAAACGCTGCATGAAGACTCTGTTTGCCCACGAACACTTTGTTACCTCTCTGGGTAAGACGCCGCCCGCACCCGTCGCTGTTCAGTCCGTCTGCTTTATGTTCACTCACCCACTCCCGCTTCTCCGCAGATTTCCACAAGACCGCCCCCTACGTGGTGACGGGCTGCGTCGATCAGACAGTCAAAGTGTGGGAGTGCCGCTGAGGCCTGTCCCGAGCCTCTCCCAAATCCAAACACCCCCTCCCTCTGTCCCGACCCGTGGCACCTCCGAACCATGGCGCTTTCCCCCGCTCCCTCCTTCTCTAACAACAATCCAGCCCTTACTACGATGACTATTGTCCTTTTATGTAAATTATTCTGGATGTAGGGTACGCTTAATAAATGTCACGCAGTCTCTGACACATGAACACACTCGAAAAGATAAGAAGTATTCCTTTGCCTGGTGAATCAAACTTGAGAATTGTAATCTGTCGGCGTTGACAGAAATGCATACTGTTGTCATGACTTCCCATCTTGGTCGAAAGGTGTAAAAAATGTGCGGTTTTAACAGGAAAACCCACGTATAGCCTCGTTGCGGAGGTGTAGTTTTTTTGTTTCTCATGTTTTCATTGTGCTGCGTGGATGCGAGAGCGAGAGGGCACTAAAAAGGGTAAAAAAAAGAGAATTAGGTTTTGGGTTTTTTTCAGGAAATTTGAAGCTGGATCTTGAATTGAGAAGGCAAAAAGGTGTGTGTGTGTGTGTGCGCGCCAGAGTGTTTTGACACGACAGGAGAAACTATCTTTGCTTCTCGTCCACATTGTCCATCAATTCATCTCTTTTAATGCTTTATACTGTAGTAGAAACACTCAGAGGACCTTAACGCTGCCCCGCGCTGCTGAGAACACGGCCCAAAGCAGAATAAAGTGTGTTTCCACTGAGGAAAAGCAACAGGCTCACGTTTAAAAGAGGTTTTTGTGTGTTCGTACGTCGTTCTGGATGATCTGTCGCCCAGTGCTCGCTATCTCTGCCTTGTTCAGAACCCCATAGAGGGCCTCCACATTCGGGACGGTCATCCTGCTTCTGTGGTCTCACCGCTTTCTCTACTACTAATATTACACACACACACACACACTCACACACAAACGCACACATGCACAGTACAAGTTGTGTATCAATATATCTGGATGTCATTGTTTGCAACATAATAAATAAATTTCTGTAAATATAACTTATCCATTTGTGGTCTTTTCATCATTGAATTACACTATTTTAATATTTGATAATCATTCTAGTGAACTGTTATTGCTAACTATTTCCATTTCAATGTCACTGTTTCGCTAGATCTTTTTGAAGTTAATATGAAAAGACAAAACTTCTGAAAACCAGAGGTGGAGTACTTCTGCGTAACTTCCAAGAAACTACTTCATGGAGTAGTTTTCAGACATATTTAACTTGATATTTTGTTTGGAGTAACAGCTCTCTTTGAGTAAAAGTGTTCCTCACATGTAAGGGACAAAAGCTTTACGTTGACAATTTGAATATTTATGTTTCGTTCCTTCTGAAATGTTTGCGTCTCCTTTTCTTAAAACTATTATCCTCAAAATGACATCAACTTAAAATTATAAGTTATATCATGTTACATCATGACTGTTACTTGAGTACATTTCTACTTTGTACTTTTACTTTAGTAATATTATTTTGGTGTCATTTTGCTCTTACTTTTGGCCACCCCGCCCCCCTCTGCAGCTGAAAACTGATGTACCAATTTTAAATGACAATTTGCAAAAACAATGTAATCTCGTCATAATTCACACTTGATATGTTAAATATACAATCATGATTCTCTTGGCAATGTCCCAGTCCATTCTTAGTGATGAGCTCAAATATTCTAACAGCAAAGGTTTTCTAAATGTTGATGTTCAATAAAATAATAATTTAAAGGTTTTCTTGACCCTTTGACCACTTTTTCTTGGGAGAAATGGCCTCAAACTAGTCTCTATACTTTTAATAATAATAATGATGAGTAACATATGAATAATTTCATGAGTAATGTAATAATCAGAACCAGAAAAGTGTTTATTGTGATCAGGTTTATAAGTGAACAAAATGCATTAAAAAAGAAATAGCTATTTGTTTCCATTAATCAATTGATAATAACATAAAATATTAAAACACAAATTACGACCAAATAAAGCAATGCCTAAAATAAGGTGTTAGACTAAAAATAAACTTAAATCCTGTACGCTTTATGTAGTAAAAAAAAAAAGATTAAAAAAGCCATGTTTGTTTTATTGGGATAATTTGCTTGTTTCAGCTGACAGAAGAGGTTTTTTTGAATGGCAGTTAAAGTCCTGCGGTGAACGTGAGCCGTGCACAGGGAACAGGACGGTTCATAAAGCTCCTGTTCAATTCTCCAGGACCAATCACTTAAGTCGAGCGAGCGGAGTAAAGACATCAGGGGTCAGTTCAAAGCGCCTTATCAATTATGTAGCACCCCAGCCTCGCCTCTCTCGCCTCTGCTCTGCTCTCACTCGCCCCCACACCGCCCCCACACCGCCCTCACTTCCTGTAACCTCCACTGCACAGTCTCCTGGCAACAGTATCCAGGGCGGCCAGACATCATCAGCACCACACCCTTCAACGTCCAGAGAGCAGAAGGGAGAGAGAGAGAGAGAGAGAGAGAAAAGGGGAATTAGCCTCATAAAACGAACAAATGCAAAGGTTTCAATGAATTTCGATCTCCTTCTTTATATAGATTTGATTTAGATGAGATTGTTGTGAGTATTTTTTACTTTATGGAGCTTTAAGTGGCACTATAGCAGAAGGCAGAGGAAGAGAGAGAAATGTGGAATAAATACCACAAATACACAGATACTATTTCACAGTAAAGTTGACCTTATACTGTATATTAGACACATTGAGGAGGTTCAGTTCAGATGAAAATATACAACGAAACAATAGTGAGCTCCGGATGAGGATGACGAGGTCAGCGAGGTCGAAAGAGGAGGTCTGGAGTAAAAGAGCAAAGAGGAGACGGGTGGAGATCCGGTGGAGATCCAGAGAGATATAGTGAGAAGAATTTGATTATGTCCCTAGATAACTCACTTCAACAATTTGCGCTGCTAGTTTTGCAGTTTGCACATCGGTCCGTACTTTATATCTTGTATTTGTGATCATTCAAAGTCACGTTTTATTCCAACACCTCAATTTATGCCTTTGTTTGATCATAGTTTGTACTCTATTTGCAATCATTTTTCATTGTTTTATGCTGCAGTACTCCGCCCAAACTAAAATGTGAATTATGTTTACTTAGAATAAACATAATTCCTGATTTCAGAGGGGCCTGTTTGGTAGATTCACTGAAAATCTACAAACATTGAACCAGGGTTAGGGTTATTATGATGATTATGATTATGATTATTATTATTATAGCGTTAGGGCCACACATTTTTCATAATAAAAGTATTTCTAAAAGGCCTTCTTCAGCAACACATTTCTTTTTAGTTGGTTTGTGTGTGTGACAGAGAAGACACTGAGCTTTCTGCCAGTTTTGGGTTCAGGTTTACAACAAACACTTCTGCATTTTGACATTTAAAAGCCAAGAAATCTGACCCTCCGTCTGAATGTTTTAAGTATGGGATGTTTAGAAATGCATCCTGTTGGTTTCATCCTGTCATAGGCAATGGATAGAGGACTTGATGGTTCCAGAGAGCCTGATTAAACTTCTAAGTTAAAAAAGGGCAAGCGCAGGCCTTTTACTTATAAGGAGAAAAGTCAAAAGCTGAATCCACCTGGGAGACACTGCGGTGCGGCTTTAGACCAGACCGTGCTTAATGAAAGTATAATGACCTGCTGCTTCTCTGCAGAGGAAATGAAGGGGGAAAATTGCCCTACTTTTGCATCTCACTTACAATATCAACATTACATCCTGTTGCAAAATCAAACCATGGCTCCTTTTCTTATTCTAGGGCCATGTTGATTCGCACTGACGGGACCGATGGTAACGAGACTCTTGTGCTCGGACAGATGTGTGTTTGGAGGTTTCCTTGACTCATACTTGGGCCTCATATGTAGGTTTGTGTGTCATCGCGCGATAGTTTACGTGACTGACGTTTTTAATCCTCTCCGAGCCGCTGGAGGTTGTCGGGAGGACGTGCAGTGGCGCCCTCTACTGGTGATGGCGAGAGAGTGTGGAGCGAGGGGAGAAAGACGTGAGACGCAGAGGTGAGTTCAGAGGTCAGACGTTCTACTAAAGGCAAGGCAAGGCAAGGCAAGTTTATTTGTAGAGCACATTTCATACACAAGGCAATTCAAAGTGCTTCACAGCAGGAAAAATGCATTCAAATCACAAAGAAATTACAGAAACAGAAATACAATAAAATTAACTAAATTCCAACTGATTGTCTAAACTAATAAAATCACAAACAAAAGAGAAGAGTGCAAAGAAAAAATCCTTTCAGTCATATGCGCAGCTAAACAAAACTGTTTTTAGCTTAGATTTGAACATTGTCAGAGTAGAAGCCTGTCTCACATCTTCAGGAAGACTGTTCCAGGTTTTAGCTGCATAAAACTGAAACGCAGATTCCCCATGTTTTGTCCTGACTCTGGCACCAGCAGGAGGCCGGTCCCTGAGGTCCTCAGAGTCCGAGATGGTTCATATGGCACTAACATATCCAAAATGTACTTTGGTGCTAGGCCATGGAGAGACTTGTACACAAGCAGAGCTGCTTTAAAGTCTATTCTCTGAGCCACAGGAGCCAGTGCAGAGACCTGAGAACAGGACTAATGTGATCATACTTCCTGGTTCTAGTCAGGACCCGAGCAGCAGCGTTCTGGATGTACTGCAGCTGTTTTACAACTCGTTTGGAGAGGCCAGTGAGCAGGCCGTTACAGTAGTCTAATCTACTGGAGACAAACGCATGGATAAGTCTCTCTAAATCTGGTTTTGACACTATATTTTTGATTTTGGCAATGTTTTTTAGATGGTAAAAAGCTGCTGATGTTATTGATTTGACGTGGCTATTAAAGTTCAAGTCTGAGTCCATTATTACCCCCAGATTTCTAATTTGGTTTGTAGGTTTTAGAGCGAGACTCTGGAGGACACATTTTCACTGCGTATCAACTGACCTAACGGCAGCATGTAGAGGTTGAACAGAAGGGGACCCAGGACTGACCCTTGGGGCACTCCACAGGTCAGGGTAATGTGGTCTGAGACACAGCTACCAATTTCAACAAAGTACTTCCTGTCTTCCAGATAGGACCTTAACCAGTTTAGGGCAGTGCCAGTGATGCCCACCCAGTCCTCTAGTCTCTGTAAGAGGATCCCATGATCGACAGTGTCAAAAGCAGCACTCAGATCTAACAGAATTAAGACTGAGGCTTTGCCCGTGTCAGTGTTCAGGCGGATGTCATTTGTCACCTTGACAAGAGCAGTCTCAGTGCTGTGATGAGGTCTAAAACCTGACTGAAAAACATCAAATGAGTTGTTTATTAAGAGGAAATCTGTGAGCTGTTGGTAAACAACCTTTTCAAGGACTTTGCCCAAAAATGGCAGATTAGAGATGGGCCGGTAATGACTCAGTACTGCGGCATCAAGACTGCTCTTCTTTAGGAGAGGCTTTATGACCGCAGTTTTCAAAGACATTGGGAATGTTCCAGATTGAAGCGACATGTTAACTATGTGAGTGAATGGTGCTAACAAACTGTTCAGCACAGACTTTAGAAATCTGGTGGGTAACACATCAAGGCAGCATGTAGATGAACTCAGACTGGTGATGATCTCATGGACAGTTTTGTCAGTTACTGGTGCAAAGTGAGTTAGCTCTAAGTGTCTTGGTGGTTTTAGGGTAATTTTTTGCATTGTGGGATTTATAGCATTTTTAATGCCCTGAACTTTGTCATTAAAGAATAATGCAAACTCATTACACTTGGATGTGGAAATGAGTTCTAACGGCAGCTGAGCTGGAGGGTTTGTTAATCTGTTTACTGTGGCAAACAGGACACGCGAGTTGTTACTGCAGCTTCCAATAATTTCAGAAAAATATCTTTCCCTAGTTCTACATAAGATTAGGTTGTACATGTTCAGCTTTTTTTTGTAAATATCTTTTTGAACCTGGAGCTTTGACTTGCGCCATTTCCGTTCGGCCCTGCGGCACTCCCTTTTCTGTGCCCTGACCAAATCATCATTTCTCCACGGCGCCTTCTGCTTATTTTTAACCATTTTAGCCTTTATAGGGGCGATGGTGTCCAGAACATTCAAAACACTAGATGTAACAGAGTTCAACAAATCATTTACATTAGAACATGAGACATTTTCAAAGTTTATCATTTCCATAAACAGTGCACCTGTGCCATCACTTATGTGTCTCCTCTGAACAACTGCAGGACCAACCGGAGGTTGGGGAGAAACAGACAGGTCAAAGAAGACACAGAAATGATCAGACAGAGCAACATCGATCACATTAACATTTGAAATATTTACCCCCTTTGTAATTATGAGATCTAGAGCGTGTCCTTTGCTGTGGGTGGGGCCTCTCACATGCTGAGTAAGACTGAAGGTTTCAAGGACAGCATCAAGCTCTTTAGCGTTTCTGTCACAAACATTATCAACATGCACATTGAAATCACCTGTAATGACCAAACCATCAAAGTCTGTGCACATGACTGAAAGCATCTCAGTAAAATCATCAATAAAACTTTGGCAGTGCTGGGGAGGCTTGTATAAAACAATGAAGAGAATGGATGGAGACCGTTTTAGCTCCATTTTAAAGGATACATACTCAAATGATGAAAACACCCCAAAAGACAACCTGCGGGTAATTATTTCATCTCTAAAGACAGCACAGACTCCACCCCCTTTTTTGTTTTCTCGTGTTTCAGATTCAAACTTAAAGTTGGGTGGAGCAGATTCTATCAGAACTACATTTCTTGTGTTTTTGTCAAGCCACGTTTCAGTTAAAAACATAAAATCAAGATTATAAGAGGAAATAAAATTATTAATTAAGAGAGATTTGTTACATAAGGATCTGACATTTTGCACAGCAAGTTTCAGACTAGTTTCAGTGGGACTGGGCTTTATCTTTTCACAGGGAATATGAATCACATTTCTCAGATTGGGCCTGACTCGCATTTTGTTTTTCCATCTGTGTGATGATGTGACTACAGAAATAGCACTAGGGGGGGGCTCTTTTTACATAGGGCCCCGGGTTGGTTTGATTTTTAATGTGACAATAAGTCCCGGCAACGCTGAGACCCAGTGCATCCTAGCTATGGGAGATACCAGGTCGAGGTTGGATGGGTGGTGGGGCTTTTGTAGCCAAGGAGAGTTTGGGACCAGGTGAGAGGCGAGGGGGGATGGGTGGTGGGGCTTTTGTTGGTGTAGTCGGCATAGCCCTTGCTATATTGGGCGTGAGTGGAGCCATCTTAATGCCTGATTTGATCAGACTTTCAAAATGGCTGGGAAGGCCCATGGGTGAGAGTGGAGATGAGAAGGAGAATGATGAATCTTTAGTGGGAGTAGATGTTGCAGGGGGAACCCAGGGCTGGTGTGAAGGCAAGGGCGATGACAGGGATGTTGTTGGGCTTGTCACAGATGGGTCCAAGGCCTTTGAAGATTGTTCCTTTGCTGGAGGCGGTGGAGGTGAATGTGGAGCAGCTGGAGCTGAATCCTTTGCTGGTGGTGGTGGAGCAGCTGCTGATGAATCCTTTGGTGGAGGCTGAGGTTGTGGTGCTTTTGATGTTGAAACATTGGCTCGGTCTCTGGCTGATGGAGCAGGAATTCTTCTCTCATTCCTCTCTTCTCTAACTATCTGCTCAGGACCCTGTCCAGGCCCAGTCCAATGCCTCAGAGCGTGGAGCAGGTTCTCTGTCAGCACCCTCACTCCACCTCTGCATAGGTGGGGGCCATTTCTCTTAAACAGGTCCTCTCGTTTCCAGAATAGATAGAAGTTCTCAATGTAGTGTAGTCCTCTAGGGGTACACTCTTTGGACAGCCATGTGTTCAGCTGAAGAAGCCGGCAGAGGTCCACTTATGAAAGTTTTGATTTCCATTTTATCAAGCACGTCGAATAACTTCAAGAAATCTTTTTTCAAAACTTCAGTCTGTTCCCGCCGCATGTCCACTGCACCCACGTGCACAATCAGCTGTTTAGCTCCGCCATGCTTAGCCATAATATTTGGAAGGAGTGACGTTATCTCAGAAACAGTGGTGCTTGGAAAAGAATGTGTGTTTATCTTTTCATGCGTCATGTGACTTATCGCGCCGTCCCCAACTAAAACAATCTTGACCTTGGCTCCTGGCACAGATCCTCCTCGCTGTATTTTGGCCACGTCATCTTTCCTTTTTTCATTTAATTTCATCTCTGAAAGTGGTAAAAATCTGTTGGTGAGCTGTATTTTAGGTGACTTCACGTTATCTTTGTATCGTTTAGGCTTTGCTCCAAGTTTGTTCCAAGAAACAGCCTGGTCTTTCTGGTTTTTAGACAGTTTTGGAAACGACACAGAGTCACTGCGGTTTAGGTTGAAAGTAGCAGTTTTTCTTGTAAAAAGTGTCCTCTTCTTACCGTCGGTTGACACAGGAATGGTATCGTGAAGAACTTTTTCAGATTCCAAAACAAATATCCGTGTTTTCAGCTCATTAATTTCTTGTTGATATTTCCGACAGCGTTCACAGTCTTTCTCACTTCTTCTCCCGGACATGTCGCTGGCGTCAGATATGTCGTTAAAACTGGAAAAATGTTCTTAAAATCCTTGGTTTACTTGAAAAAGTCTAAAGCAAAAATGTTTGGAAGACAAAAACTGATTAAAAAGCAAAATAAATAAGGAAAGCAGCGATAGCAAGCGGAACGAGCAAAAAAGCGTGTGCACTCTTTGATAGCGTTTTCAGTTTTCAGTTTAAAGCAAGTGTGATGTTACTTCAGAACAATATTGCTCTATTGAAGTGCAAAGTATTGGCCGAGAAATTATTAAATAAATAATAAAACACAAAAAAAAAGCATTTGGGGAAACTACTCGATTATAAGACTCGAGTAAGTGTATGAATGTGATGTATATAGGACTCATTTAATGTACATGACAAAACATTAAATAATGCACAAGATGTGGTATTTCCACAGGATAGACCAAAAACAAAACAAAAGAAGTGGTGCAAGAAACACGAATGTTAAAATAATTTCATATTGTCAACAAACAGCTTTTTGTTACTTGAAGACTTACTTAACTGTTACATTGTCAACTATTACTCAAGTAGAAGTAAAAGTAAGACAATGCAGTCCTAACAATTTCTTAGTACAAATGTCCACTGTCCACCTAAATCTCACTATATCATTTTCCATTTAAATATCCCGCCACTTAATTAACCCTTTAAAGTGTGCACATTCACAAAGACGTAGAACACACAGAATATCACAACATATGAAATATCATGGGGTTGGCAAATTACTAAAACCACTCAGATACAGGTCAGTGATATCAGATAATTGTATTTTACATACTTTCGTCCCTTAGAGATAGGGTGAGGAGCTCGGTCACACGGGAGGAGCTCGGAGTAGAGCCGCTGCTCCTCCACGTCGAGCTGAGCCAGCCACTCTGGATGCCTCCTGGACGCCTCCCTGGGGAGGTGCTCCGGGCATGTCCCCTGAAGACTCAGGACACGCTGGAGGGATTATGTCTCTCAGCATGGGAACGCCTCGGGATCCCGGAGGAGCTGGAGGAAGTGTCTGGGGTGAAGAGAAGTCTGGGAATCCCTGCTAGGCGGCGGCCCCCGCGACCCGGCCCCGGATGAGCAGAAGATGGATGGATAAATTGTTAATTTGATTGGAATTTATAATTTACACTTTGTGATGAAGGGAAAATTGTTTTTAGACTGTATTGGGCAAAAATATTGACTAGAAAATGGCTCTTTAGCCTAATTTATTCAAATGCACATTATTATTATAGACTTATTAATATCACACATGCCAATAGGTTTAAGTCTATTAGGGTGAAGTGAGGTAAGGCAACACACAATGCATATAAAACAATCACCATTATATGAATTTGCTTCTGATTACCTCATCAAAAGAGTAAAACTTGACAATTGCTCGAAAACATTTTGATGTTGAGAAGAAGCTAAATGCAGCTATAAGAGCTACAAAAAATACAACTAAAGTACTGATCCTGCTCAAATGAACATTCATTTTGAAATAGATTTTTGGGAGCGTGTTCATTGTAATTATTGAATATAATTGTATCTAACAAAGAATACAATCAGTTTAATCATGTTTCTTGTAATAGTTCGACCTCTCCAGTGCCAGAAAGTTCACTCAGTTTTTTTGCATTATGAAGTGTCCTCGGCCTCTTCTGCATCATCTCATATTCTTCACATGATCGCGCTAAAGTACAGAGCTTTGCATGGATTGGCTGTTGTGTGTTGATGCTCTAATGATGCAGCACTTGTCATGTATATGTAGGTCAGACCCTCCCAGCTGCGCTATCTGTCTCCTCTGTACATTCAGACCACTCTCTTTTCTCTTATTTCCCCTCCACACTGAAGCTCATGTGCAAACCATGTGCTCTGACTCTCTCCCTCCTCCTCCTCCTCCTCCTCCTCCTCCTCCTCCTCCTCCTCCTCTTCCTCCCCTCATCTGCCACGCTGCTTTAGCCTGTTGCAGACACATACTACATCCAGAGATCATTTTTAGAATCACAAAACCTTATAAATTTTGTATGCATCACATCGGCTACAAGCTTTGTTTTGTAACTATGTATGATTGCATTGTCCCTGTCAAATAAAATAAATAAAATAAATAAAATAAATAAAATAAATAAAATAAATAAAATAAATAAAATAAATAAAATAAATAAATACATATATTACTGTTTTTTTTTAAATATTTAGCTACTTCCCATTTTTCCTTTGCTTTGACAGTATTAATATCCTGTACACTTTTCTACTTTAAGTATTGAATAAAATAAATAAATGAACAAACAAATAAATACAAATACAATTTCATCTAATAAAGGTGCATTGTGTAAAAATAAAGTTCAGGAAATGTGTGACCCTTTTTCCCATATCGACCAGCTTGATCGCAGTTATAGTGTTTTTATATTTTTTATCTTTTTTCTGTAAGATTATTTGTAATTAGAGTATTTTTTACCTACTTTTTTGATCACACATTGAATGCAGGTGCACATTTAGTTACTGTTGTTAGCTAAGACCCACAACCCCTGTGGAACCATGACCAAGTGACATCCAATCACAAGCTGTCTCCATGCAACACACACCTCCATATAGATTACATATAGATTACATAGATAAAAGCCTTTCTTCATATACTGCTGCTGATTATGTCCAGTATAATCGAATTTTGGGTTTCAATTCTGGCTTTAAAATCACAAAACAGACAGGTATATATTGTCGGTGAAACCCACCAATAGTATTTACTGCAGTAATTGAATACCGTATATTATATATCATTATAGTGACATTGTTTAAAATTCTTCTTCTTTAGTGTTTTATGGCGGTTGGTATCCAAGTGTTACAATACCGCCACCCACTAGTTAGACTTTAGACTTCATTCTCCAGACTTTACTCTTGTTAATTCATCTCTCTCTGACTTAATTCTTTAGGCTTTGTATTATTTATTCTTTAGACTTTAGTCTTTAGACTTTAGTCTTTAGAATTATAGAAAACGATGCCCCCTTCTTAAGTGACATTAGTGAGGCCTGCCCTGGTGACATTTCTGCATTTGTAACAACAGTCAAATGGAAAGTGAAACCACATAAATGTACAGAGCATAAAGATTAGGACACAGACTGATCAAAGTTTGCAAACCTAATCAAATAGGGACATTTAAGAGCATCTTTCCTCTTCTTCCTGGTCAAAAGCATAGAATAAAAAATGAGTTTACTGCTTAAGTCCCGCCCCTCGCTTTGACTGACAGCGTGGATCTCGAGACAACGGGGTGGCCAGTCACGCTCTCGCCATGCAAATGAGGCTGGCCCGGGCCGGGCGGGTGCCCATGTGGACCAGCACCATGCCTTGTTGTTCTGGACGCTGATTGGCTCTCGGCTGCCTCATCGGACTTCATGCGCTGCGGGCTCGTGGTTGTCT
Organism: Eucyclogobius newberryi; assembly: GCF_026437365.1. NCBI lineage: Eukaryota > Metazoa > Chordata > Actinopteri > Gobiiformes > Gobiidae > Eucyclogobius > Eucyclogobius newberryi. Next base: position 5,312,699 of record NW_027315779.1, read on the forward strand.
CCAAAACCAGGGACAGGATCGGACTGGACTGTGCTGCGGTGCAGAAGACACTGACCTGTTTTTTACATTTACAGTGCATTTGTGAGGTAAGTTTGAGAAGAAACGGTGTTCAGATAGTATAAACTACAGTCTTAGACACAGAGCAAAGACTTAAAACCCTCTGTGTGTCTCGTGTGCGACTGAAAGGCCCGGGCTGTTTGCTGAAAGCGGTGAAAGTGCGCGTGGTGACGCGGGGAGAGCTCCACACGCGTGCTGCGGCTCACACGCGTGCTCTGTGCGTCATGTCAGTACAAAACAGAACAAAGACACTGCTTTAGGGAAGGTCATTGTGACAGCGCGGATACACACGGCACACGCGTCCCCACGAGCCCGCGTCCCGTCCCGGCACAGTGGGACGTGTGCTTTCTCCGGGTTTCGGCGCAGCCCGTAGTAAGGGGGCGGAGCCACGGCGCAGGGGGCGGGCCTCGGGAGAACACGACTCGCCTTGTTGTGTGTATTCCCGTGCTCGCATCGCCATCTTGTTGCAATCCTATTTTTTACGTATGCGAGGATCTGCCTTTCGCTCCGCGCTGTTCAAACCCGCTCGTGTTGTTCCCCCAGACACGGGACGTCCAGGCGCGAGGGACTGACCGGCCCTTCCTCGCGGACAAACCCGCCAGGCTCGCTCCTTTTCCGCCTCCGTCCCAGGCACCGGCGGCGGTCGCGGCGCTGAGCATTTACGCGCAATGAGCATCGACACACTTCTGGAGGCGGCCAGGTTCCTGGAATGGCAAGCCCAGCAACAACAGACCGCACGTGGTGAGTGGAGCCCGCAGCGTCCCCCTCTTTCACCCCGCGTCCCCCCGGAGCGCGCGGGGCGAGCTGCGGTGCCGCCGGGGCGCACGCGTGGACAAGTTGGAGCGCTTTAATGTGGTGCTTAATGTCCGGTTTGGTATTTGGAGAGGAAAAGACGCGCCTGTTTGTGGAAGAGGACTTTGTCCACTCTTGATGGTTAAAGACAATTGCAAGAGTCCGTGAGTCACCGCGCGCGTGTTTGCGCGGCTGAGGAGTTCCTGTCAGCTCCTTTTATGTGCACTATCTTTGTTGTGCAGCTGCGCTGGCCCCAGAGCCGCAAAGTAGTGCAGGGGCCAGTGTGATCAATGCAGATAAAGACACGTTGAGGGGGGAAGTCTTTATTAGAAAAAACAAACTTGATGCGCAACAGATTATGGCTTTCAAATCCAGCCCAACTTGCCTAAGACCGATTTAATGAAAAATGAAAGCCAGTTTGATCCACTTTTCCCTGCACTATTGTAACTAGCGTGAAGTCCGCACGTTAATTTCAAAAATGGCTGTAACCGCCGCACACCGCAGACTTCACAGGCCAGTTCCACCCGCGCTTCGCTCTCGGAGCCTTTTAGTTTGGATTCGGTTGAGTTTTGCGCGTCGAGCGGCGGCAGGGCGGTGGCGAGCGGAGGCTGCTCTTTACATAATGCCCTGACATTGCTCAGAGACATATCTTGTGACACACACCGGGGCGGGACGTCGCGCACACCCCACGAGCCGCTCACGGTGTCGCGCGCGCGCTCACGCTCAAACATCCGTCTGCGTCTTAATGAAGCCAAAGATGATTATGACTGGGATCTGCGCTATGTGACGACCGAGGGGGGGTCATTCTGTGTTTGTGCTCTTTGATGACGTGTCAAGCACTTTACCCCTCCCCCCTGCATACCGCGTGCTATGTCCCGCCCACAGCACCACGTGCAGTCGGCCTCCCCCCCACCCTCCCTCCGCGTCTCCCGCACCCGCACCCACACACGCACAAAGATCACGGCAGTCTCCTCCCTGCGTCTCCCAGTGAGCGCGGTGATGGCGGGCCAGGCTCGTGGAGGGGGGCAGAAGTAGGCCAGCCCCCCCCCCCCAGCTCAGCCGCTCCAAGCTGCAGTTATGTAATACTTACAATCTGGAGCATGGATGTGCTCTGTATGAGCCTGGAAACCCAATTGGACTCGCCACTGGGTCAGGAGGCTCAGTCTGAGTCCAGTTACAGTTTTTACACTCTGCAGCTTCAACACGCCGAACTTTATTTGTACGTACTCGGAGCACTATTAATTGTCTAATAAAGTCAAACAGTGCTGTTAATTGTCTTTGTGCATGCTGTCGTTTAGGTCATTTCCTCTGCTTAAAACACAACTCGGGACTCTTTAAAGGAGCAGTGTTGTCTGGCCATAGTTTGACCAAATCGCCCCGTTCGGAGGATCAGATCTCTAAGGATTATTGTCACTGTGGGTGGGACAGACGTAGGTGTGATGATGTCATCCGAGCGCTTCTAGAGACCACAGACGTTACCTAACACTGAAGCATGTGGCGCGAGTGTGTGTAATGCACCAGTTTGGGACTGCGGCGTGTCGAAGTGGCTTTGAGGAATCCCTGGGATCTTCTGCCTTTAATGTCGTTGTTTCCATGGTAACCGAGGACTTTCCACACGCTTTGGATCAAGTGGGCAGTATTGACAAAAAATAATCAATTAATCTTTTTCCTGGACTCTCTGTGTAAGGATAATCCGATCTTTTGCAATTCGTCAGACATTGCTACAATTAGGGATGGTTCAACAAACAACAATTTGTATTTACAGTGATTAAAAAGTGTGATTATGATTATCGCCAACAAAGATGATGCATTGCAAAACTGAAAAAAACTCCTAGATCGTAGTTTTCCCATATGACAAAGCGAATTCTGTATTTATTTTTTACACATGCAACTTCGTCATGATATTAACCTCACATAACCTGTCTAGACTGTCACCGAATTATTATGGTTAATTGTAAGTAGTTTGGACAGGATCGTGATTCGTGACACAACATTTCGATATGGTCCCATGCCAAGAAGCTACATTACGCGTTGTAAATGTGTTGGTTGATGTTCAAGTATTGCCCGAGCGGATGTACTCTGGACTGTCGCTGTATAATTAAACCCAAAAGTGCAGAGCCATCACCTTTTTATATTGTTTAAAAAATGCCACTCAAGTTCACGCTTTTTTTCAAATGTTCTTCAACCCTTTTGGCAGCATTAGTGCGGCGTCCATTGCCCACCTCTCGCCGCTTCCTTTTTTTTTTTTTTTGCGCTTTCTGTGTTACTTTTATCCATCTGTTGTCATGGTGCCCGCTCGCCAGAACCCACCTGCTCCTCAGGCCGCTCCTCCCGTTGGTCCGGGGGGCGCTGACGTATCGCCCGGGGTCGAGGGCACATTCTGTACCGCCGCAGTCCAGTCACGAGACGGTCGCCGGGGGAAATGGCGCCCACTGTACCCGGAACAGCCCCCCGGCTCGCTCCTCCGTATCGGGCCTGCGTCTGCACAGGTTATAAGACTAGAAGAGACTTGAACGGGCAATAAACCACGGCGTGTCGAGAGTTCACGCCTCGGGGTCGTGCGCTGGTGGTGATTGGACTGCGTTAGGCGTCCAGCTCTCGAAACGCTTCGGTTCTTTCACAACGCGGTTCGAGTCGGCCAGATGACGTGACATCATCTGTGTTTGTCTGTATGTACTGTATTTAATGAAGATGTAGAATGTTGCTCTGATCTTTTTAAATGGCGCAAAAATATTAGGCCTGCAACTAACAGTCATTTAGATCTTAGCGCATGATCTTGTAATTCATCTTTCGACCAATCGATTAGTCACTTGTGATGAGAGTGGAGAGATTTTTCAGCAAATTTGACCCAAAGACGTGCTTTCGTGACATGTTGTTAAATATAGATAGATTTTTCATTAAAAAGAGTTAAATGTATATGTTTCTTGTGTCATTTTGGTGTAATTCTGCCTAAGCCCTAAAAACCTTTCTTGGCACATACCGTATTTTCCGGACTATAAGTTGCACCTTTTTTCATAGTTTTAGCCATGGTGCGACTTATACTCATATTTATACTTATATACTTATACTCCGGAGCGACTTATATGTGATATTATGTGTTAATTTCACACTTGGAACCGCACTTCATAGTCCAGTGCAACATATATATATATATATATATATATATTTTTGGCCGGTGCGACTTATAGTCCGGAAAATACGGTACATGCTTTGAAGTTTGTCCAGATAACCATTATTCGATTGCGAAATTTGTTGACGATTTTCTCATTAATCGACAAGTTGCGATCAATCGATTAACTTGTTTTAGCCCTACATAATATGCAGAGTATATTTACAGCTGGATATGATTTAAAACAAACTGACAACCCCAAAAACACTTGCTGTATATATCCATATGTATACAGGTAGTTCTTACACGTTCTGGTTTACATTTGAAGATTTTATCACCTTCTCCTGCTAAAAGTACTTCTTGTACTTTCCCCTCTTCGTCAGACTGACGTTAAGGGTTTACACTTCCACATTCACTCACCAAACTCAAATTGAAACTAAACATTGCGTTAAGCCTGGACTAGACCAGGACTTGAACAGAACCAAACCAGGTCTACATCAGGATTAAAGTGTGCTCGAACCAGGACTAAACCAGGGCAAGTGTGACAGTGACAGGTCATCATCAGAGGAGGGATAAAAGCATATTTAAATAGACTTATTATGGAGTTATTGTCAACATACAAATGAGTCACTGTGTTAAAAATGTAGAAAAAAGACTCGCGTCGCAATGTGATATTCAGTTGCAATCGTACCGAGCTCTGTTCTGTTGAGATTTCGTTGTAAAAAAGTGAACAAAGATGTGATTGTTTTATCCGGGCTCTACATTGACTGCTTCCTGTGTGATTGAATCTCTCTGTGGCTCCTGCTGCATAATGAGCACTAATTACTTTCATTAATAAGTCTCACCCCCCCCCCATCTCTTGTCAGAGTTAATCATTAGATTTTTATATTAACTCCAGTTTTCTGCCCAGCTACAGGCGCTTTCACTTTTACTTTTAGCCCACTAACCCAAAGATACGTGGTTCACTCCCCAATCATCACTAATCGTGTATCGAGATGTGTATCGTCTCGTGAGGTTCTTGGCAGGATCTAGTCCTAGTTTTGAGGATTTTGGCCATTACCGTATTTTCCGGACTATAGTTCCGGAGTATAAGTCGCACCAGCCAAGTCGCACTGGAGTATGAAATTTGGTTGCAAGTGTGAAAATAACAAATAATATCACATAAGTCGCTCCAGAGTATAAGTATATAAGTCGCACCCCGGCCAAAACTATGAAAAATGGTGCAACGTATTGTCCCGAAAATACGGTATACAGATTGTTAGTTGCTATAGCAAACAACATGGTCTTACGTTTTTTTAATTCAATGCCCCTTTTCTATTTTTCGCAGACGATGACCGTAAAGACAAAGGCGTCATCAAAAAGGAGGCGGAGACGATCCGCATCGATCTGCCAATCAGAGCGGGCCACATCACCTGGAGCGATGACTCAAAACTGCAGAACCACTCCCCCACCTCCGCCGGGCCCCCGTCTCTGGCAGCTCATGTGCCCATCGCCGTCATCCCCATGGTGCCGGTCGTCACGGCAACCCCCTCCGTCCCGCCTCTGCCGCAGACCATGCCCATCGCCGCGGCTGCCACGCCCCTCAGCACCTCGTCGCCGCCGACCAAAAAGCCCTGCTCGCCGCCGCAGCAGAACCACCGACATCTGCTCTGCGCGACACAGGTGAAGGTGGAGCCCACCCCCATCGCGTGCGGGAAGCCCCACGTCCATATCCCCTACTCCATGAACGGGCCGGCGTCACAGCACCCCCTAGTGTCACACCAGATGCAGCCCGCACTACAGCAGCAGCGACCCAACGGCGTGCCCATGGACGATATGAGGTTGGTCGATGCCACGAGGAGGCCAGGAGGGTCAGTCTGTGTCCTGTCAGTGGGACTCCAATCACCGTGTACTCGGAAGTATATTTATTTATATGTGTGTTTCCCGCTTTCTCTGCAGAGCGGGAACCAGAGAAGTGCACAACAAGCTGGAGAAAAATAGGTGTGTTTTAATCAGCAGCGGGCAATATTGACAACATTTAAAATCTCAATGTGTTTTTTGCATTCTCAATAACAAAATAGATTAAAGTTTCAGGAATGTGCTAAAACTCGCCTGTAAATAAATATTGTGATATACTCATGTTTCATACTGAAAACTAGAGATGCACCGATCAATCGGCCGCCGATTAAAACAGCCGGTTTTATGTCCAATCGGCCGATCAAACTGACCCGCATGCGTGGTGCGTAGCAGCTCAACGCGCCCAGAGCAAAACAGCTAAAAACTACAAGACTCATTCAGAGTGCGGCGGCCAAAGCGTCCAGTTTACATTCAAAGTCTATGTAAACGCGAGTCGAACACCACCTGCGTTTTCCGCAGCGCGATTCCTGCTTTTTCAGCGTGGAGCGCGGCGCGTAGGGGGCGTTTTGGCGTTTTCCGCTCTAGACACTTCGACAGGCGTATAAGCTTCAAGGCGTTAAAATTGTTCGCTGCAGAAAAGTTCAGATTTGTTCAACTTTTCTGCGGCGAGGCGGCGCAGCAGCCAATCAGATGACGCTCCTTTTTGTTCCTATATATATATATATATATATCTTAGTTATTAATTTTCTATCTTTCCACATAATAAATTACATTTTATACGACCCTGAAAGGGAACAAGCGGTAGAAATGGATGGATGGATTATAAAACGTGTGTCCTGTATACATGCACCTTTTTCATATTTATATATATATATAATACTGGGTAGTTAGTGGGAAAATCAGTGGCTAGATAGAAAATCTGTATAGGAAAAAACGGTTTTGGCAGGTCAGACCTCCTTAAAAAACGGAAATTGGTATCGGCCAAGAATTTTGCAATTGGTGCATCTCTACTGAAAACTGAATGGTAAGAGTGGAGGAAAATGCCGAAAAATCTAATGCTAACGGCACTTAAAGATTGTGGCTGGAATGTAATTACAAACTGTGCTTCTTCCACCAGTTTTAAGCCAGCTCTTTATTTTCTTGATTATAATTAGTGATGTTATGTAAATCCTAGTTTGTCCACTTGTAAAATGGCTTCATCCCCACCTGTAGTTTTCATGATATGTTGTTGATAATTCCCATATACTTTCTGTATCTTTTGGATAAGGGATAGGTTGTCCATCTCTCTTTTTAGACGAGCACATCTAAAGGAGTGTTTCGAGACTCTGAAGAAGAATGTACCAAACGTTGACGAAAAGAAGACCTCGAATCTCAGTGTCCTCCGCAGCGCACTACGCTACATTCAGGTAGGACATTATTCTTCAGACATTAAGACTCTGTAAATCTGATGAGAGGTGATTTTAGGACACATCTTGTACAATGTCTCTACGTTTCTCAGAATCTGCCCTGAACGATGCTTCTTTCCAATGTAATTATGGGCAATGCTTGTTGCGATCTCTTAATCTTGTTAGGCTCTTCTTGGGGCCAGATAAACATGTCAAGTGTTAGATGACCAAGTGCACTAAATATCAGAGTTTTTAAGCATTTTTAAGCCTCAGTGCAGGAAGGAAGTGGAAAGTCAAGGTGTGGGAAATGTAACTATTTCTATTGTAGTAAGAAAGTAAGGATGATACTGTTTACATGGCCTAAAGATGGAGGTTTAAGTTGTGAGTTTTCATAGATACGAGACGGTGTAATTTTGGCAAAATTAAAATGCAGTGAGCACAGTCTGAATCTCACTGCGGTGATTCTTTGTAAATATTCAACATAGATTGAGCTTTCGGAGCAAAAATAGGCCGTGGGGTGGGAGGGAGGAGTGGTTCAAACTGATACTGACAGCTACTTTTCGCAGTACCTTGGGAGTATATGCTGCAGAGAGAACATTTCCAAACGCAGGGTTCAGAATAAGCGGTATCGCATCGCAAAATGCGACGCAATTTCTCTCAAATGCGATGCATTCGTCAGAAAAAAAGTGCTTTTGAATCGCAGCTTTTGCGATACAAAAATGTGTGTTCAATTGTATAACCAAAGCGCCTAAAAGTACTGATCACTCGTCAATCGATCGTCAATAACGTCATGACACACGTAGGACGATGTGTTGACATGACGAGTCCCGCTGCTGTCTCAGATCAGAGTCTGAAAGTGGGAGGAGCCACGTGCGATAAAGTTAGCGTCACAGATTCAGACTTCCGAGGTCGATAGCTCCTAAACACAAAAGTCTTTGCAGATCATTCACATGCCAAAATATTAATATTTACACTGCCAAGTGACACAACCTCGTTTTTAACATTCGGATGCGTATTTTGGGCGCAGCGAATTACACTGATCCGAATATGCAGCCTGAGCCGAGACGAGTGCTTTGGGACCGTCATCAAATGTGCAGCCAGAGCGGTGACGAGAGTACTTAGGGACCGTCATCATTTAGAAAAACGAAAAATTGAATGGAACGTCAAATAGAGCGGTACAATTTGAATAACACATAAAATACACCATGATGGACGCCACAGCAACCTTGTAAATGTAAATGAGACTCCTGCAAATAGTCATCTGATTGATGATGATATGGAAGAAAGTTGTAAATAAGGCCATCTGACTTTGTGTTGATTAATTTGTTCAACAATTAATTTTATTTGCAAGTTTTATTTAAATATTTTAAAAAAAAGTGTTTAAAAGTTAGTTTGTTAAGAGTTTTCTTTAATAGAATGTTTACAAATACATTTAAATAAATGATCGTGTTATATCAATGGAAAATATTGATTGTTAGTCACTTTCGTGTTTTGCTATGCACTTATGAAATTGCTATACAAATTTCGAAAAATTAACGGATTGTTTAGCAGCTGCTGCTGTACAAGTGATAATCCTTAATCTGAACCCTGAAACGTACCACTTTTAGCACTTTTATACAGCGCTCCTGAATAAACAATAAAAAGTCATGCACACGACATTTACGAAGAAAATATAAAAGGTACATAACCGGGCAGCACCCGTCAATAAACGGCAGGTGCCGTTACATTGTAAGTGTGTGAGTGTTACATTGTAACATGAGTTATTTACACAGAAATATGGTCCATTGTAGTGATGCACAGGTTGTGTTTTGACCCGCGGGGCAGGTCGGGCCAAGAAAGTTTAATTTCAAGTTCTAAACTGCAGACCGCCGTGTATCGCATGTCTGCGCTCTGCGTGTCTTTGTGTTCAGCCGCGTCTAGATTCACTTCCTCATTAGACTCACTCGTGAATATGAGTCTGACTAGAATTAAACACACAGCGATTTGAAGCCCATAATATATCGAGAACACAACGTGTCCCCTGCACAATGACCACTGTCCACTGACGTGGTCTTTTACAGTGTGTCAAACGCTTGCACTTCCTGCTAGAGCGCCCCTCGGTGGCTGTTAGCCAGTAAAATCCATAAATCAGATGCACCATTGTAATAACCGCAGAGGTCAAAGCGTGGGAAAAAGTAGAGGCTTATAGTCCGAAAAGTACGGTAGATTTGATGGTTGAGATATGGACATGAGAGGCCTTCTGTGTTGTATTTGATTGTCTTTATGACCTAAAATACAGTCCAGGTTTAAATCCAGCCAATTCATGGCCCGGACAAAGACTGTAAACATTGTCTTGACTCTTGAGCCGGAGTGTGGCTGAAGTGTTTTTTCTTATCTATTTACCCCTTTGGATTTTCTGCCTTCCCCTTGCACTTCTTTTTTTATGTTGAAATTTGCAAATGTACTACTTCTCTCGCATTGCCTGAAATGATCCACAGTAAGACGAGCTGGAGGCTCAATTTTATTTTTCAGCAATAAAATCACTTGTAAAGCGATGCCATATTGTGAAACATAAACCAAAATGCAAACAAAAGCAATAACCTCTCCATGACGACAAACAGGTGCCTCCTTTTAAAGTAAATGATAAAAGTCTAGACAGCTCAACTAAAGGCAATGCTGCAGAAGCATCTGTAATGTTACTGGACAGGATGTAGCAGGTAGAGCATTGAATATGTAAATAACCACATATTACACACACACCTCACCCAAAACCAAACCAGTACTTTTCATCATAAAGTTGTGCGTTTTAACTGTTGTGGCCTTTTCCGTTCGCCCGATGCTGTCCTGAAACCGCCCCTGAATGTTAACTGTGCGGCGCAGTGGCTCTGTACCCTTATTTCACCTGCTGTTTGGTGAGCCTGGCCCGCTCTGCCTCCCTCTGCCTCCCCCTCCCTCCCCCGGCTCCATGTGCAAGCGGAGCACATGGCCAGCGTGCGCCTGACACAGCTCGGCTCTGCGCCTTTAAATTGTGACAGGCGGGGGAGGCGAGGGAGGCGGGAGAGGGAGCACCGAAGGACGAGAGAAGAGAAGTACGTTTTGTTCAGGCCGCTGCCGTCCCCCGGAGTTGGAGGCACTCACCGTGTTGCCATGGTGATAACGAGGGGGAAGTGTGTAGGACATATATTACATTAGATTGTTTTCATTTGAAACATTTATTTTCATCCGTGACAGTTTTACGGGCGCTGGAGATGCACAGTTATTGAAGGGAAAACATGACCTGCTGCTGTATAACGTGATATAATATAATAATTATATCAGATTGCTGGCATTGGTCTAGAGATTATTTATATGCTAATTGATTAACCTTGCACTCACTTTTTTTTAATTTAATTGATTAGTTGTTGAGAACGCGCGAGGCCTCTGATTTGTAGGATATTTGACCCAGATGAAGCTGAAGTGGAGCCGCCTGGTGGAGCTCACAATGTACAGCTAAATGTACAGCTAAATGTACACACTTCCTGTGACATTTTGACGCATTTACAGCTCTGTCTGAGCCATAAAACTTATTTTCTCAGCTCCTAATATGTTTGGAGTCTGTGGAAAGACAAGTTAACAATTATTCAATTTCCAAATTAATTAATGACATTTGATATTCGATTAACCTGCCACAGTACTAGCTTGGTCTCCCTTTTATTCTAGTAAGTAATAAAAAGGGGGAAATAAACGTTCCCTGTCGGATTTCACGACCAAGAAAAAAGTCCGGTGAGCCTTATGTTAATTCAGAAATAATAGTATCTTTGGATGAACAGTTTTTTTAAGAGTGGATAAATGAAAACAAGTATTACATATTTAAAAATCCACAAGGAAATGGGCTAAACAAAAGCATCGCACATTGAATTACTCAGCGTTACGTGGCTTTTCTCCTCCAAACCTCCTGAGTTTTGATGTCTTATTTTTAAACTTACTCATGGCTTTCCTGCCCCTCCTTTCGCTTTACGTCTCCTCTCTCTCCTCCGCTCACGTCTCGCCGCGTGTCCTCGCCCGTTACCATAGCAACAGGCAGCAGGTGGCGGTGGTTTTCATTGAAGGCGGTCTGCTCCCACAAGAAAAGTTACTCGCCACTTTTTTTCTGGTCGTGTGGGAGTTATTTACAGTAATTGCAGACAAACATACGCACAATCATTGTATACAGACATTGGCCACCTGCTGGCCCCGGCTCTAAGTGACCAGCTATTATTTTGGTATTGGGCCGCCGTAGAAGCGTTTATAAAGAGGAAATGGGGTGAACTGCTCGCGCTCGACGGTAAACTACAGAGGCAAAGAAAGTCGCCACCTGGATATAATTAAACAAGCAATTCCCGCTGGATAATTTCTGCGTGTTCAGCAACGTTATGTGCTCAAAGAAGGAGGCCATCCCCCTAAATATACGGCTGAGCAGCTTGTTCCGTCGTCACTGGAGTTTTTGTCTCTCGGTGGCATATTCCGAGAGACGTTTATCTAGTTTTAATGAAGAAGCGTTGGTTAAAGGAGCAGGACACGCACTGTTCACACACGGACTGTCCACCAAACGTCCTTTTCTCCAGCGAGACTCTTCCATTCACATCAAGTAAAAATATGAAATACTAGTCAATATCAAAAACAATGGGTATGTGAACTCTTTAGTCCAGTGGTGTCTAAACTTTTTTCACCGAGGGCCGCATTTTGAAACTTATACGGAGCAGAGGGCCACAAACAACCTGAAAATGGCGATTTTTTGTTGTTATGTCAGGTTTAATGAATAATGTACACAAAGAGCCGGAGGAAATGATGTGTTGAAGGTGGTTTTCAGCTTTTGGATCCGAACTTTCTTACTCGAGTGGTGTTTCTGAAGCTTGTGTTTGTACCATTTGGAGCCGAAACATGAAATGCTTTTTGATTCCCTGAATTACAGCCACTGCCCTGATTCTACCTTCACCGTTGCCTATTGAGGGCACATACTATTACCGTATCAATTGACCGGTAAAACAGGATCAACGTAGACTGAATGGCTACATAACCACGCGCCTCACTATATATATCTAACTCTAAATGTAAACGCTATTGATCATGTGAGAATGCGGGTGTTTTGAGCAGGTTCAGGGGGAGAGAGCAGTGAGGTCATCGTGTTGAGGACTCTGGCCGTGCATGCGGCGTGGTCACGTGCAGCTCTGACTGTAAACAGCTTTGCTCAGTGAAGGGAGCGTCCGGTAGTAGGATCACGCGCCCCACATGCTCAAATCTGGCACTCAATCCTGTTTTCCGGCATTTGGGATTCTGGCAAGTTGATTCTGAAAATGTTACATGTGCAAAGTATCAGGGTATTACCAAATATCTTATGTTGTTTTATCAAAAATATAATAAGCTACATTTTTGTGTTGTAAAAGACAGAGGCGTTGAGCTTTCTATACTATTTGTAATGTGAATATAATGTTGATATAAAGCCTCTTCATACTTCTGCTTCTAGTTTATTTTATGATTATGAGTGAAACATTAAATGGAATTGCAACTACTTCCTTTCAATCATTCCTCACTTTCATCCTTTAAGATCCTCACATCCTTTGCTGTGGTTATACTTCATTCCCCCCAGTGAACTTTTACTTTTCATGATCTTTTGATTTCTCCAAATGGATGGAGGTTCCTGCAAACATCAGGGGTTATATTTCGCCCCTTCAGCCCTCACCCTCGCTTCCTCCTCGTTCAGTCCCGCCTTGTAATCTGTGTTAATATTCTTATCCTGTCGCTCATGTGTCAGCTGACCTGGACTAAAACTGGGTCACTGTGAGTTGGCGTCGGGAAATCTGTGCTGCAACTGACGGCCGACTTCCTCCAATTCACGTTACCACAGTATTGTCCTGGTTAAAGGGACGGAGGGGAAATATGTGACGCTGCGAGGACCTTTGTGTGACAATAATAGACTTTGAATGAGGGTCAAAAGGCAAGAATAAAGACGAATTTTAAGATTGTATAATGGATTATTATGGATTACTTATTAGGCGTCAACTGCGTCTTTGTTCCAATAATAACAATCAGAACAATGTAGCAGGACAGTGCAGCACACTTCAGGAACTGTCAATCATAATCTAAAACGAGGTCTAAAACAATGAAATAAGTGGACTCGACACGTGATCATTCCGTGCATTTTAAAAGCATGTGTAATGTAATGCAGTGTGGTTAAAGATTCACTCTTGAAATCACCTGCATAAACTTATTGTTATTTATTTAAATATAATTCCTCGTCTTTATAAATCTGTGCATTGAGATATGAAAGATACGCACTGTCGCTTATGTGTTTCCTCATTTTCCCTCGCTTCTCTCTCACACCCGTCGCTCTTTTGGTCGATGGATTCTCGTTCCTGATTGGTCAAAGAGTCGTCGTTAACCTGGTCTGGAGCAGGTTATGAGCTCAGGGCGTGTTACCATAGAGTTTTGCCCAAATAGAAAGTGAAAGCGAACCCTCTAATCCAGCGTTGTAGTCCAGGTCTAAACCGGGACTTAACTGGGACTTAACCGGAACCAAAAATGAACAAAACCACAACCAAATTTGGACTTCGTACACTAGCAGGCCTGCACTAGGAGGACTACAGTAGGTCTAGCCTAGGATCGAACCAGGACCAAACCGGGGCTAAACTAGTACTAAACCAGGCCCACACAAGGCCCATACAAGGACTACACCCAGAACTACACCCAGAACTACACCCAGAACTACACCAGGACTACACCCAGAACTACACCAGGACTACACCAGGAACTACACCCAGAACTACACCAAGGACTACACCAAGGACTACACCAGGACTACACCAGGACTACACCAGGACTACACCAGGGACTACACCAGGGACTACACCAGGGACTACACCAAGGACTACACCAGGACTACACCAGGGACTACACCAGGGACTACACCAGGGACTACACCAAGGACTACACCAAGGACTACACCAGGACTACACCAGGACTACACCAAGGACTACACCAAGGACTACACCAAGGACTATACCAAGGACTATACCAAGGACTACACCAAGGACTACACCAAGGACTACACCAGGACTACACCAGGACTACACCAGGACTACACCAGGGACTACACCAGGGACTACACCAGGGACTACACCAGGACTACACCAAGGACTACACCAGGACTACACCAGGACTACACCAGGACTACACCAAGGACTACACCAGGACTACACCAGGACTACACCAAGGACTACACCAAGGACTACACCAAGGACTACACCAAGGACTACACCAAGGACTACACCAAGGACTACACCAGGACTACACCAGGGACTACACCAGGGACTACACCAGGGACTACACCAGGGACTACACCAGGGACTACACCAGGACTACACCAGGACTACACCAGGACTACACCAAGGACTACACCAAGGACTACACCAAGGACTACACCAGGACTACACCAGGACTACACCAGGACTACACCAGGACTACACCAAGGACTACACCAGGACTACACCAGGACTACACCAGGACTACACCAGGACTACACCAGGACTACACCAAGGACTACACCAGGACTACACCAGGACTACACCAAGGACTACACCAGACTCAAACCAGGACCAAACTCTTAAGCACTTGGATCATACAAAAACTAGGCCAGATAAGAAAAACTGGATCTGTGAAATAACTTGTTGACTCATGGGTGACGGTGAGGTTAGTAATCCCCTGACATCAGCTGTGATTATGTGAACGTTTCTGACCCCAGAACACGAGCCGTTTGCCCAGGAAGGGGACGGGGCGATAGCCTTTTTAGACCTGCTTACATTTGCATTCATCAACGCTGCTCCGGAAACCAAAAGTGGACTCTGTGTACCTCTATTGTGCAGCGTGAAGTGGGAGAGGGGGACGTGGCCAGTGTAGTGGTGCAGCTCTGGCTCCAAATAAACAAACACATGAAATATATATATACGAAAAAATAATAAAACGCCTGTGAGAAAAATGAAGTCTGTTTGTACATTTTGTGGCCCGTATGCTTTTTGAGTCTGGGGAGGACGGGGTGAAATGGGGAATGAGAGAGAGAGGGGAAGACGTGCAGTAAATTGTCAGTCGGGATTTGAACTCGTGACACTGGCATATGTGTGCTGTGCTTTAACCCTTCGGGGTCCGGAGCTTTTTTGGCCGTTTTTGGGTACCTTCAATTTTGCCCTGATATACTACATTAAGAAATGTTTACCAGACCAATGTTGGGTATCTTTTTTTTTTCAGCAAAACCTCACCGATGTGAGTGATGTTCAGAAGGAACTCTAAACCAGGTCTAACCCAGGTCTAACCCAGGTCTAAACCAGGTCTAAACCAGGACTAAACCAGGTCTAACCCAGGTCTAACCCAGGTCTAACCCAGGTCTAACCCAGGTCTAACCCAGGTCTAACCCAGGTCTAAACCAGGTCTAAACCAGGACTAAACCAGGTCTAACCCAGGTCTAACCCAGGTCTAACCCAGGTCTAACCCAGGTCTAACCCAGGTCTAACCCAGGTCTAAACCAGGTCTAAACCAGGTCTAAACCAGGTCTAAACCAGGTCTAACCCAGGTCATAATATTTATTAAACAGCGAAGCGGCAAAATGCATTAGTCGTGATGATGAATGGTTAATTTCAACAGAGGGCTTTCTGTGGCCTAATGGTACGTGTCCTATTATTCAAAGACGCAGACGGGACATTAGAACATTTATGGGTTTCTGCTTCCCGTTTACAGGAAGCATTTTCAGAGTTTGAATTACCGATTGTTCTGATCTTTCATTCCGGCTCATACAAACACGTACAGTTGCCGAATGTTTTGACCGCCGCCCTTTTTGAAAACGTTCTCGTCTGTGTCCTCTCCGCAGACCCTGAAGCGCAAAGAGAAGGAGTACGAGCACGAGATGGAGCGGTTGGCGCGGGAAAAGATCGCGACGCAGCAGCGATTGGCCGAGCTGAAGAACGAGCTGAGTCAGAACATGGACGTGGTGGAGATCGACAGAGTGCTGCGGCAAATCATCACGCCGGAGGACGACCAGGCCTCCACCTCCACCGCCTCAGGTGAAGGGAACGACCACTTATTCCATACCGGAGACGTCATCAAAGTTAGGATTTAAGGGTTAGAATTGTCTTGTGTAGTGAGAAACGGGAATGACTAATTCTATATTTCTATATCTCTTTCATAGAGGGTAAGACGCCCTTATTAAGTATAACATGAGACAATATTAAACATTTCCTGTCTAAACCATGGGAAAAAAACAAGAAAGTCGATCAAAACAAGCTGTAAACCAAAATCAAACAAATCAACGTTATATTCGGGCTGGATCAGGTCCTGACGAGAGCTAAACCGGGACTAAACCGGGACCAAACCGGGACCAAACCGAGACTAAACTGAGACCAAACTGAGACTAAACTGAGACTAAACTGGGACTAGGACTAAACTGAGACTAAACCGGGACCAAACCGGGACCAAACCGGGACCAAACCGGGACCAAACCAGGACTAAACCGAGACTAAACCGAGACTAAACCGAGACTAAACCGAGACCAAACCGGGACTAAACTGAGACTAAACTGAGACTAAACTGAGACTAAACTGAGACTAAACTGAGACTAAACTGAGACTAAACTGAGACTAAACTGAGACTAAACCGGGACCAAGAATCATCTCCAGGTAAGAGATGCGTTCAATAAGGATTAAAAACAAAGGGTTGGGGTCAGATTCCCAAAGTGGGGTCTTTCTCTCTGGTTTGTAGGTTGTTCTGTTACTTTAGTTTTCCAAAGCACAAAACGTTCACTCTGGAGTCGGTCAATTTGGAGACGTTTTTCTCGTTAAGAATTCACACAATTACAAAATAAAATAAAAACCTTTGAAGACTCCATATCCCTGGAATGAGCTTTTCGTTTTGCTCTTTCAGAAGGAGAGGAGAACTTTGACCTGGACATCGACGACGACGTCCCGCCCCCTCCTCCTATCGCCTCGACGACGCTCATCAAACCAGCTCCGCCTCAGATCCTCCAGGCCCAGACGCTGCTCGCCCCTCACCTGTCCATCCAACACGCCGCTCTGCCTTTGTCGGGGGTCCTGACCACGCCCACGGTCTCCTCCGCCCCGCAGCCCATCGCCCCCGCCCCCTCGGCGCCCGTGATCACCGCGGCCCACCCCATCCAAACCGCCGCCGTGCAGGTCCAGCCCACGGTCATCGCCCACGCCGCCGTCTCCCACGCGTCCGTCATCCAGGCGGTCAACCACGCCATGCCCACCAATCACAAACACCTGACTCACATCGCGCCGTCGCCAGGGCCCGCCCCCGCCGCGACCCCGCAAGCGCTCGCGGCCGCCACCGCCGCCCACCAGCCCATCACGGCGCAGCAAATCGGACACATCACGGTGCACCCGGTGGCTCACATAGGGGCGCAGCTGCAGTCCCACCTCCCGACTCTGTACCCGCAGGGCGTGGCCGTGTCGCAGGCGGCGATGGTGGGGCACATCACCCACACGTTCACCCACCACACGCTGCCCCACGTCCAGGCCAGCGCCCAGGCCAACGCCGGCGCTCAGGTAAACGGCGCCACCGTGGTCAGCCAGGGGAACCAGACCTTAGGGAAGCCCACGGCCGTTTTGGCGCCGCACCCTCAGCTGGTGGGACAAGCAGCTGTTCTGAACCCGGTCACTATGGTTACTATGCCCACCTTTCCCGTCAGCACGCTCAAACTCGCCTGAATGAACAGAAGACTGACACGGCGGCGAAAGCAAACGTTTTTCACACTCCACAGAAACATTTAGGCGACAGTAATGGGACAAAATAGACCATTATATCTGAACACGGCGACGGGTCAAACCTCCAGCCAATGTTTAGGAAGATATACAGGTGCATCGACAAAATGATGTGATTGTGGAAAAGTGGTTCAATATTTTACAGTTATTCATGATTGTCGACACAGACATTCTTCATTCAGGTTCATCTCGTCTAATAATATTAATAATAATAATCAGAATGCCTCTGGTACTCGGGAGATCAAACTTCCTAAACTATAAAGTAAAGTTAATGCAACATAAATAAACAGACGGATCATAAAACGGCACAAAGTTGAATTGAAATGACTTGCTTCAAAAATTCTCTCAATAACGTTTTTTTTTTAGGTCTTACGTTTTATATTGTTACTGGAATAATCACAATTACTAACGAACCAAATAATCTCGTCATCCTCAGCAGTAAGTCAGTTATTATTTGTGAAAAGTGGTTATTTAGTACAATATAACACCCCAACTATGAACGCTGAATCTGGCTCTGTCATCATCGATAGTATATTATTTATTTATAAGTTCTGAGCCACGTAGTCTTTTCCACAGATGCACTTGTATATTGTATTTTTGTTGCTTTTGTCTTTCCTTTCCTAAAGCACTAACACAATAAGCTCCCTTCTCACTCAGGCATCAAGGATGTACCTTAACTCCTCGTCCACTCACTGAAGGCAATGAAATGAAAACTGGTTTTATGGGACACCTTTTGTTTGAATGACACAGTAATGACACAGTAATGACACAGTAATGACACAAAGCAGCTCAGTGGTGCCACAACAACACGGATCAAACACACAATAAGTTACTGCGAGTATTTTCAACGGGTCGTTAAAACTTTTTTTTATTTTTTTTTACATCAAGCAATTATTGTCTTCAATGATGATTTCGAAGTGTGTTTTTTGGTTTAAGTAATAAAAACTGAAATGGCATTAAAAAAGAAAGGAAAACCAAACAAATCAATTCATGAATAATTTGATATACTCCAAAAAGATGACAACCCAGTTCATTTATATGTATCTAGGACAAACATTCGCTTAACTTTTATATTATTTTCCATCATTATTATATTAAAAGTTATTATTAGGAGTTAAAGAAGCCGTTTGGGGCACTATTTATGCTGCTTTCTGTTTGTTTAACACACGGTGCTCTGTGAGTTATGACACGGAAGTGCCAGTGTGAGTAAAACGTGGACTTTGCACTGCTGACGATTTAACTGAAAGAAAATGTGTTTGTGTTTACGGCTCACAGTGTTCAAAGCTGACCGCCAGGGTTGTCAAAGTCAACGCTCAGATTCTAATTGATGCTAAATCTTCCATCGAAACTAGAAGTATCAATACTCACAATACTCACAAATACTTTCAGATCGCATTGGACCTAATTGCTTCACATCTGTTTAAAAAAAGTGCAAACAAACCAACATTGTGCACTTGGAAACAGAATCCAACCGTAGATCCAACCGTAAACCTACTCAAAACGTTAGAATAAAAACGGATGAACTGACTTTCTCACATACTTAATGCTGTTTGTAGTATATATATATAAGTATAAATGTGTGTATTGTTGGGGTACCACTGAAAACTGCTCTTGAAACATTCAGTTAGTGGTTTCCTTGTTGGGGTCGAGTTACTTGACTCCACTAAACATGTCATTTACCCTGTTCATTTTGATGCAACTGCGCCCCCTGCTGCTTCACCCTGGTATCATACGGCTTCCGCTGGTAAACAGAAGCCTGGATACGACAGTACGTTTATTCCAATAATAGTCTTGGCAAAAACAACAACAGCTCTTGTTTGAAGGGCAAGGCAAGGCAGTCTGCTTGAGTAGGAAAGTGGACTCTAGTTCGGTTTGAATTGGTATGAATTATCCTTCTAAATCTACACAAATCATGCTTTTTAACACATGCATTGTTGTTGCTCCTGTGTAATTAATCTGGAACATAATAATGATGGGAGAATATGTCTGCAGAATCAACTGAGGTATTGACACAGCACTTATTTTGAACCAAACAAGTTATATATATATATACATATATTTTGCAATGTATTTAGATGGCAGCCTTTCCACAATCTGGAAATGAAATGAATAAATCTCCAAAATATATAATTATAAGCTATGGTTTGGCTTGATTCAACATTTCCACAAACCAAACCGGTATTTCATTTTGAGATTGTAACTGTCTCAGCCTTTTTGACCCCAAAGTGAAATGTATTAAAGGAAAAAAAAATCTCTATAAAAATGGAAAAACGTGCTGCGATACCATTTAGTCCTCGTTTGTCGGTGTGATTGTCGCGTTTACATGACTGTTTTGAGCCCGAGTCATTTCCAAGTTCTGCTCCCTGTATGTTATGTACCTATATGTAACTGTATCCTATATGCTTTATATTACGTAGTATATTAATCCTACTGTACCGTAGCATGGCTGTATTTTTGGGTTAGTTTCGCCCCTTTTGTGCATGACGAGTGTGTGGAAAAGAGAGAAAGCGTAGCAAGTAGAATATTTTTTTATACAAAGGTGATACCGGTATGAGCCTATCGTGTGTGCCTACAACTACAACTCAGATTTCCTCAACACTGTGACGACAAGTTTCTGGCAAACACGTTCTCTAAATGTGCAAAAGGAAAGAGCCGGAGATTACTGTTGAAAATGTCTGTAAATGTTCATTTAAAGGCAACACCGTGTCACTTTTCTGCTGCTGCTCCTCACCACGGAGATGTTGTCGACGCCTCGGGGTGTTTGGACATCGTGACACTAAAACATTTGTATTTATTTAATTGCACATGTTTGAATTGCAGCTCGTTTCCCTGACGATAGAGGGTGGTTTCGCGCCGAGGAGCAAACATTCCGGGTACAGTCTGCAGACGAAAAACGGATCGGAAAAGTTACACAGTGCCCCTTTAAAGTCGTTGTTTTTGTGAGTTTTGACTGGGTGGAAATAACGAAAAAGTCTACAAAAAAAGCTCTTGATAACCCTAATATTCAAATTGAGTTTTGTAAAATTTGTACGTATGGAGATTTTGTACATTTGTGATCGTATGCACGTTTTGGCATATGAGTGTATGTATCTAAGGATTAAAAAAATGCTTGTTACTTTTATTATGTTTTGCATGTAGAAGGCTGTTTTAGTTTTGTCTTTTTGTTTGTATGATTATTTTCGGGACCATGTATAAAACTGTACGACGTGGGCAGGATCTAGGACCTCATGCAACATTGATATTATATATGAATATAACGTGTTTTCCCTATGGAGAAAGTTTAAGTTATATATCGCCTGTACACTTTGGGCTGCCTTTTAGATCTAACTGTCCACTGTTTAAGATTACATGATTATGAACACAGATATTAATGAAGAATTATGCCGATGGATTAATAAAGATTCTTATTACATTTACAACAAAGCGGCGTCCTTGTTTTATTTGTGTATTGACAATGTACAAAAGTTTAGAGAAAAAATATAAAACACAACACAAAGTAATGATAAAACACAGTATATTAATAAACCACTAAAACGAAATAATAAATTAACCTCAGAAAATGTGTGACGTGATTCCATCCTTTGTCCGCCAGATGGCAGTGTAACAACTACAAAGACCTTTAAATTACTATTAAGAATTCCACAAATCAAATAAAATCATGTATTCAATCTCATGGCAGTGATTCAGCTCTTAAGATGTTTTGGTGGTTAGTTATGTCCATTAAATATGTTTTATTGTGTCATTTTACATTCTGTTTTCATTAAGTTCATTTAGTTTTCTTATCGTGACACAGTGAAATTCACAAACACAGAAGATGTAACGAAATAATGACAATTTTGTTCTCTTTTGCACTTTTTATCCCAATTTATACCCCTAATTTTGCATCGGAATATTCAACTATGTTATTTTTATTTAGTATTTAACTCAACCTGACATGATTTTTTTATATTTACAATCGTAATAAATGATTTCTTGGCAGCTTAGTTATTTCTTAAAATCTATTTGATTTTTTCTTCTTATCTTGACTCCTCTTGAAGTACTAACAACCAAACTGAAACATTATGAACTCGAAGATGAAAACACTGTGGTCTCTGTTGCGTTTTCAGACTCCTCCTCTTTGGCTGCTCTGCATCTGCTCTTGAATCCGCTCCAGCACTTCCTGCATCCTCCTCAGCTTCAGTCACAGAAATAAGACAAATTAAACATGGGTTAAATATTGTGATTGGAGAACGGGTCAGACAGTGAACAAACCTCTTCATCTTTCTCCGATATCAGTCGCTGGGTGTCGGGGTCGATGCCCAAAGGCAAAGGCAGCTCTGCCAGGCTTCCATCTCGATGCTTTTCACGTAAACTAAAGAGGAACAAAGCGCTTTCAAAATAAAACATGAACTCACTGAAGATAATCATGAGGACAACTGTTTATCCTGGTTAAAACCTGATATTTTAGAGCAAACATTTCAGCTCTCTTTTTTTTAGAGATTTATAGGAGTTCAAATAGTGTAACTTATTTTATGTTTGTGTTGTGGTTATTTAGGATTGTATGCACTTAAAACAAATAAACCAGTAACCTCTAAACATTGAGTTACTATGTTATGTTTGCAGTTATGTCAAGCTGTAACACTGGATATCAGCCATAGACCTAAAAGGCAATAGCTTGTACCCACAAACGTAAAAGTAACACAGGCTTTAGGGCGTAATATGGTGTAATATGGCTCAGTCAAACTTTTCTTGTAGAATTCCCATCTCGTGCACAGTCAGAAGGACGCCTCAATTTCTACCATTGCTGTGTCACAGATTATGTCCTTCTCAAACACGTTCAGTTTCCCCGCTCAACTCGTCTCGTGTGTGGAAGCAGCGTCAGGCTTGAAGAACCCAACACAAGTGCAAAATGTGTCGAGGATTCAAGACGCCGGGTCCTGGACTGACGCTGAATAAACTTCTACTTCCTCAGACGTCCGGAGTCTCCTGCCTCTCCTCAGGACTCAGTTACAATTTCATGTGTCAGAACATAGACTCAAGAGCTTTCCACACACTGTTGTCAACTCAGCTTCTGGAACATCCTCCTAATTTCCTATTTATTCCTATTTGAGTGATTAGAAAAAGGAAATATTCTAATACAATACAGTCTGAACGTCACTGTGGTTTACTCCCACCTGCAACTGCATCGTTACACCACCCTTACGCTACTTCATAGGCTCATTGTGTTACTTAAAATGTTATAATGAAAGCATAATGTGATCGATCTACACTTTTACTTTGAGTTCAATGTGTTGCGACGTTGCTCTGCTCGTACCTGCGCTGCCTCTCGTGCACCACCATGCGCGTCATGCTCTGGATGCACTGGGCCCTGTAGTTCTCGTAGTGGGACTCGCGGGTCACGTCCTTCAGGTCCTGCATGTGGGTCCGCACCAGCATGTTCCTCAGCAGCAGGAAGTCCGAGTGCACCGGGTTCTCCACTCAAACGCAAACGGACAAAGTGACAGTAGATAAAAAATGCTATGGGTTTGTAGCGATGGTAAACGTCGCACAATATGTCTTAGTGTTGCATGGTATTTTGCGTCGTGTCCGGTGAATACACTGGAAAAACACTTTGAAATGACATATCTGGGACATTTTTGGATTTGTTATCAGTGGCATTGACATCGGAATATAAAAAAAGAAGAAAAATGACTTGTTTTTGTCATTTTTTGTCATTTGTCGTTACCTTCGACCACTCCCCAGGGATACAGCCGCCCTCTGACCCGGCGACCGTTGTTCTCCACTTGGACGTTACTCCCAATGATCGCAAACGGGATGCTGTCCTAAAGAAAGAGAGAGAGGAGGAAACGCATAAACGTTACACTGTTAAAACATTAAGCCTGGGGAAAAAAAAGAAGAATACACAGAATAATATAACAAGTTCCTGAACCTTGAGAATTTGGTCTTGTCTTTTCAAATCTTCTTCTTCGTCTGAATCGTACTCGAGAAACTGGTAGATGCTGATGCCGAACTGCTTGATCTCCTCTCGGATCTGAAACACACAGATGGGAGTGCGTTGAATGATAATCATATATAATAATCTGTTTTGTTTCTTTCTTCAGTTTCTCTCACCTTGGTCTTCTTCTTGTGCCGCTCTGCTGCTGTGAGGCTGTCGGCTTTGGACAGAATCGGGACGATGTTGACCTTTTCGTGTAACGCCTTCATGCACTGGACGTCGACGGGACGAAGCCTGTCGAGGGAAAACAAAAGCAAAACATTTTATTATTCTTTATGTTCATCAAAAATCAGACTAAAGGGACCAGTTTTATCTCTGACATTTAGATATATGTATTTTCTCTCCAAATTAGACCCAAAATATTGTGTGAACGTCTTTCTGATGCACTCGTTTTAAAAAAGTGTACAGCTATCTTTAATCCAGGAAGTACTGTTTTATCGTATATTTCCCATTGAATTTGGATGGCATTTGGCAATTAAAACTATATGCCGTACAAATAAATCACATGATACTTTGCAAAAGACACATTTTTAAAGTTTTATGTTGGTGTCAAAGCTAGTTAGCCTATGTTACGTGTTGAAAATGTCTTAAAAGTTGTGAAATCAGAACAGGATGAGGCCTTTTGAGCTCTAACATTGGTATTCTTGGTTTGTTTGGTGACAAAGGTGAGGTACCCGTGTCCGTGCGGTGAGATGAAGTACAGGCAGCAGTGCACTCTGTTGTCCTGAATGTTCCTCCGGTTCAGACCGCTCTCGTCCCGGAAATACTGCTCAAACTGCTGGTCGATGTAGTCCCCGAGGTGCTTCCAACTGGAGGAGGAGGAAGAGGAGGAGGAGGAAGAGATGAGGAGGAAGAGGAAGATGAGAAGGAGGAGGAAGAGTAGGAGGAAGAGGAGGAAGAGGAGGAGGAAGAGAAGGAGGAAGAGATGAGGAGGAAGAGAAAGATGAGAAGGAGGAGGAAGAGTAGGAGGAAGAGGAGGAAGAGGAGGAGGAAGAGGAGGAGGAGGAAGATGAGGAGGAAGAGGAAGAGTAGGAGGAAGAGGAGGAAGAGGAGGAAGAGGAGGAGGAGGAAGATGAGGAGGAGGAAGAGTAGGAGGAAGAGGAGGAAGAGGGGAAGAGGAAGAGGAAGAGGAAGAGGAGGAAGAGCAGGAGGAGGAAGAGGAGAGGTAAGAGGAAGAGGAGGAAGAAGATGAGGAAGAGGATGAAGAGGAGGAAGAGGAAGAAGAGGAGGAAGAGGAAGAAGAGAAAGAAGAGGAAGAAGAGGAAGAAGAGGAGGAAGAGGAAGAAGAGGAGGAAGAGGAAGAAGAGGAGGAAGAGGAGGAAGAGGAGGAAGAGGAAGAGGAAGAGGAAGAGGAAGAAGAAGAAGAAGAAGAAGAAGAAGAAGAAGAAGAAGAAGAAGAAGAAGAAGAAGAAGAAGAAGAAGAAGAAATCCAATAGACACTTTGGTGAAATGTCAACAGAATGTTTAAATGTCAAATGGAGGTGGAATGAATTCGACTCTAACACATTTTCACATTTTCACATTTTCACATGTTTTGATTTTCCAGGGTAGAAATGTCAGTTACGTTGCTTTTCTATAACAAAAAGATGTAAAACTTAAAATGTTCTCGTCTCAAAATTGGATTTGAGCTTCACAAAACAATAATATTTGGGGTAAAGTATGTAATATAACTGTAGATACAATGAATGAATAAATATTTGTCAAGTAAAAGCTAAAAACTAGGATTTGACCACCAAGTGTCTATTATAAACTCGTTATAAATGTCTTTAAAACCGAGCTCTGCTTTTCATTTGCCCAAAACGCCATGAATGTTTTTATACTTTGTGATATTCTGAGCATAATCCCAGTTTCTCCACATTTGCCTCCTTTTATAAAGTTTAGAATGTTTTTAATATACAAACTTTAAAGGGTCCATATCAGACCTCGTTGTCCCTCGTTGTCCTCACCTCTCTGAGTTATTGACCGCGTCCGCGAACCCTGGAGTGTCTATGATGGTGAGTCTTAACTTGACGCCCTTTTCTTCGATAGTGACGGTGTGTTTGACGATGTCCACAGTCTGACTGATGCGCTCTGGACACACACACCACACAAACATGATCCAAATGTGCACATGTCAACGATAAATATACAATCGACTCACCCTCCGCATTAGGGACCTTTCTGTCTTTGTACAGGTCTGTGAGGAACAAGCTGTTGACCAGAGTGGATTTACCCAGCCCGGACTCCCCTGTCGACCACAAGACTTGTTTTGAGCAATACATGGCAGAGCAAACACATTGTACACAATATCTTAGATTTATGATTTACAATACATTATGAAATTATGATGAAACACAAACTGAAACATGAACTGGAAACAAAAATGAAAAACTCCCAGGTACATGAGCACATGCACTTACCAGCCACCATGACGGTGAAGGTGAAGCCCTTTTTAACTGTTTTCCGGTGAACCTGGTTTGGAAGAGTGGCAAAACCCACATACTCTTTGTCCTGATCCTGCAGAGAGAAAGGCCAGAGGTCAACACAAGCACCAAGGACGGGTCTTTAGGGCCAGAAAGGCCTTGCACACTCTGGGAATCTAACCGAGGACCTTTAGTGTGAGGAATGAGCTCATGTTATACATTATTATTACATTATTGGCTATGTTTACATTCTGTGCAAGCCAAAAGTTAGTATCTGGTTTATGGAGGTATGAGATGAAGGTGGGAGTCCCGCCCCCGAAACATGTCAGGTAAATGAGATAACGCTTCTATACATCTGTCTTATTAGAAGAAAAGTGAAGTTTAATTTAAAAAAGAAGACGGAATGAATTTTCCACATACAACAGTTAAAGTTATAATATAACTTATATATCACATGTTTGCTGATTTTCACATGGGCCTTTCCTCTAGTGCCATGTACATCCTCCAGTGCCATGTACATCCTCCAGTGCCATGTACATCCTCCTTCAGTGCCATGTACATCCTCCAGTGCCATGTACATCCTCCAGTGCCATGTACATCCTCCTTCAGTGCCATGTACATCCTCCAGTGCCATGTACATCCTCCAGTGCCATGTACATCCTCCAGTGCCATGTACATCCTCCTTCAGTGCCATGTACATCCTCCAGTGCCATGTACATCCTCCAGTGCCATGTACATCCTCCAGTGCCATGTACATCCTCCAGTGCCATGTACATCCTCCAGTGCCATGTACATCCTCCAGTGCCATGTACATCCTCCTTCAGTGCCATGTACATCCTCCAGTGCCATGTACATCCTCCAGTGCCATGTACATCCTCCTTCAGTGCCATGTACATCCTCCTTCAGTGCCATGTACATCCTCCTTCAGTGCCATGTACATCCTCCAGTGCCATGTACATCCTCCAGTGCCATGTACATCCTCCAGTGCCATGTACATCCTCCTTCAGTGCCATGTACATCCTCCTTCAGTGCCATGTACATCCTCCTTCAGTGCCATGTACATCCTCCAGTGCCATGTACATCCTCCAGTGCCATGTACATCCTCCTTCAGTGCCATGTACATCCTCCAGTGCCATGTACATCCTCCAGTGCCATGTACATCCTCCAGTGCCATGTACATCCTCCAGTGCCATGTACATCCTCCTTCAGTGCCATGTACATCCTCCTTCAGTGCCATGTACATCCTCCTTCAGTGCCATGTACATCCTCCAGTGCCATGTACATCCTCCAGTGCCATGTACATCCTCCTCCAGTGCCATGTACATCCTCCAGTGCCATGTACATCCTCCAGTGCCATGTACATCCTCCAGTGCCATGTACATCCTCCTCCAGTGCCATGTACATCCTCCAGTGCCATGTACATCCTCCAGTGCCATGTACATCCTCCAGTGCCATGTACATCCTCCAGTGCCATGTACATCCTCCTCCAGTGCCATGTACATCCTCCAGTGCCATGTACATCCTCCAGTGCCATGTACATCCTCCAGTGCCATGTACATCCTCCAGTGCCATGTACATCCTCCTCCAGTGCCATGTACATCCTCCAGTGCCATGTACATCCTCCAGTGCCATGTACATCCTCCAGTGCCATGTACACGGGTGCAAGAGGCTGTGCTTGGGACAGTGACAGTGGGACAATGGGTGTAGATTAATCCATGGCATTAATCTGGTGTGTTTGGCTTAACCGACAGTGTCCTGGTCCTGCCCAAGTTAAGAACAGCAGCAAAAGTCTCTGTACTTTGTTTGCTCTTGAGAAACTTTACTTTACCATCTCATGTTTTAGAATTATTAGTTTTTTTAAGAGCTGCTCAGTTGTAATGGTCATGAGTTGAGGACAGATTTGCTCAGAACGACTCTGACATTGATTTATGGAATTAAAAACAGCGCATAAGTTAACGTAACTCAACTTAATACATTAAAAAGAGTGTTTTCCATGCTCGGAGGGGAGAGGAAGTGTCAATGAAGCAAAATGCAACTCTGGATGTGTTTGCGCTAAAGGAACAATGTTATAACATGGTTAAAAGCTCAAATAAGTCAATCTAGCATAATATGTGTCCATTTAAAGATTTGGACAAACGAGACTGACGCTGGAGAGATTAACGTGAAAATAAAGTTGGAGAGGAGACGATGCAGAGAGTACAAACACCACGTAATCTACTCTGCTCAAAATGAAGCAACTGAAATAACGAACCTCTGGCGAGTCGTAGGGGTCAAACCGTCCCCAGGGGCTGCGCGGCCTCGAAGACGGACTGAGGGGCGAGTCCAAAGACCCGTGAGGGACCATCTGTCTTCTGAGTCTGGGACTAAACCCCGCGTCTGACCCAGATCTGCTCGGCCTGCGTGGGGCCGTCGGCGAGGCGGACGCGCTCAGCGGGACGGGCCGGACCAAACCGTGGGTCGCGGGCTGACCGGCGAGTCCCCCATCGTTCACCACAGAGGTCGGGTCGGCTGGAATCGTGCGCGCGTCGTCCGAGAAACTGGACGGAGGCAGGTCTCTCATGGCGAACGGACACTGGGCGTCGTCCCGGTGCGAAATGGACAGACTGGCCAACTGTGACGGGGCGAAACAGGAAGGATCAATGACGAGGAATTACCGTTTACAACGACCGCAACAAAGACGGCTAAAGCCAGTGTAATCTAACGCACTACAGTCTCGGTTAATCCTGCGACACAAAGGTCTCGGGGCCGGCGTCAAGTCGACTCAGGAGGAACGCAGAGAACAATAGCGATCAGAATGTGTCGAGCCTGAATAAAACGACAAGGATCAATTATGTCAAATCCTATTGTTTTAAAATATAACAGGGATCGTTTGTGTTACATCCGTGGAATGAAACAATTGCCCACGTTCAAGCCTGCATATAATAACTACCAGTACTGTGTTGTTGTTGTTGTTGTTGTTTTGTGAAGTGTTACATCACCGCCAGACTTTATTCTTTATTGAATTGTTTAATACTATGGCCCATTGTTTTTTTTTTTACTAAAGCAGTTCTCCAAGCTACTACAAAGGCCATTATGCTTTCATCGTGTTACTTGACTCTTTGTGACTTGTGATCTCATTACGCCCAGGCACCTGCACCCGTCTGTTAAGAGAGAGACACAGGGCCCGCCGCCGTGGAGCACTGGGAAGGAGGAGGAGGAAGGAGGAGGAAGGAGGAAGGAGGAGGAGGAAGGAGGAAGAAGAAGGTGGAGGAAGGAGGAGGAGGAAGAAGGAGGAAGAAGGAGGAAGAAGAAGAAGAAGAGGAGCGAGAGGAAGTGGAGAAGACGAAACAACAAAGAAGAAGAGGAAGGAGATGGGGAGGAGGAAGAAGGAGGAAGAAGAAGAGGAGCAAGAGGAAGTGGAGAAGACGAAACACCAAAAGAAGAAGAGGAAGAAGATGGGAACGAGGGGGAAGAAGGAGGAAGAAGAAGAGGAGCGAGAGGAAGTGGAGAAGACGAAACACCAAAGAAGAAGAGGAAGAAGATGGGGAGGAGGAAGAAGAAGAAGAAGAGGAGCGAGAGGAAGTGGAGAAGACGAAACACCAAAGAAGAAGAGGAAGAAGATGGGGAGGAGGAAGAAGAAGAAGAAGAGGAGCGAGAGGAAGTGGAGAAGACGAAACACCAAAGAAGAAGAGGAAGAAGATGGGGAGGAGGAAGAAGAAGAAGAAGAGGAGCGAGAGGAAGTGGAGAAGACGAAACACCAAAGAAGAAGAGGAAGGAGATAGGGAGGAGGAAGAAGAAGAGGATCTCATGTGCTTGGAAGTGAAGAATAAAGTCTGGCGGTGATGTAACGCGCCATAAAACACCATAGAAGAAGAAGAAGAGAGAATCAGCCACTAAAAACAGACCGTTCAGGTATTTACACATAAAAAGGCTTAAAAAAACAACAACTGAATGATTCAACTTAAAACAGCGCTATTTATCTTTGCTGGCGGAGAGTCCGTCACCACAGAGAGTCCACGGGAGACGTTATTGTTCTGTCTGGAATGTCCCACAGTGTGGCATTAAACCCCCCTCTCCTCTGTGGAGAGACGAGTGTGGACGTCCCAGGACAAGCAGCAACGCCTCCACGGAAAACTGCAGGTGG
Source organism: Eucyclogobius newberryi (assembly GCF_026437365.1). NCBI lineage: Eukaryota > Metazoa > Chordata > Actinopteri > Gobiiformes > Gobiidae > Eucyclogobius > Eucyclogobius newberryi. Next base: position 5,343,137 of record NW_027315779.1, read on the forward strand.
CGGACCCTTCACCAGAGATGTCACAAAAGCATCATGTATCGGGTTGTATCGGGTCTGATCGTCTCCGTGTGTTGATCCAATCTCAATTAGTCTGGTGGTTCCTCCATCTGTCAGCTTTATTTACCCACAAGGCTTTGCAGCAGGCTTAACCCAGACGTCTAATGCTCTAGTGGGGGTGGGAGCTTCACAATCTATTACAAATACCACGTTGCTTGTATAAAAGTGTTCAAATAAAAGTTCAGATGAGTCCTACCTCCTTTTCTGAAAGAGTTGCAGCTTGTTATGAGGAGAAATGTGCACATGCGTGAAACAGTAATAAACACTGGTCATCGGGGGAAAAGAAGTGAAATGACAAATACAATGTGTTTAAATGAGCCTGTTATGATACTAGACAGGTTCCACGTTTGCCTTTATTTTAACCTATTATAAAATAGTCTGCAAGTCTATTCAACAAGTGACAGAGTTTAAGCAGCAGGTCTAACGTCGAGCCTTACCCCTTTTGTTGTTTCTGAAGCGCACCGGAGACGACATGCGCTCCATAATGTTTCTCAGTAAAAGATCAAGCCCCAGCACGAAACATGAGCAACATTTACCACATAAATAATCATTAAAAGCAGAAAAAGACGCGGGGCGATGGTGCGCGGAGGGAGGGCGCTCTCTGATGGGACACTCATGGAAAGGTTAGTGGGACGAGCGCTTCTCTCCGCGCGTGGTCAACGCTGAGCGCGCGGACGCACCACGAGGGGGCGCTATTGACCCATGGCCTATGTTAGATTATGCTAAAGGTAGCCTTCTGAACAGAATTAAAATAAGATGCAAAAATATTGGGTTAATATTATTACGTGCAGAGTTAGCACTGAATGGATAAGTTCATCTAAGGAGGTGTCTGAACTCACGACACTGATGTACTGTACTGTACTGCACTGTACTGTAGTACTGTACTGTACTGTACTGTACTGTACAGTACAGTACACTACAGTACTGTACAGAAAGGCCTGAGCAGGCTCTTCTCCTGAGAAGGCAGTGAAGCGGTCACTCCTGCGGACCTTTTATGACTCTGTGTTAAGTTTATTTGGCTAATTTACATTGTACATTACATTGTATATTTCATGACTTAGTGTTGCAGAGTCCAAAAGTAGCAGGCTGAAGCAACAGCTTACTTTGCTACAATTGTATTGCTTTTGTTTTTGTTTTTCCTCAATAGCTTGAGCTTTGCGTTGGTATGACTCTTTCAGTGCAGTGTGACCAGAAAAGGCACGATCAGTGATTTATGTAGGTGTGTATTGTGTATGAGCCTTAACCACATGGACCTACAATAGAACAAATGATTTGTATTAAATATCATTTACCGTGTTTTTTAAACTAAACTACAAGAGTGTGGCGTTAAGTGATTTTTAAACACTAAATATAGGTTTTAGATAATAAAGTCAGTGTTTCAGTTTTGTTTTAGGGAGTGTTTACAGAGCCGCGGCCGAAACTGCCATGTTATTTTGTGCAGCGGCTCCTGAAACTGCTGCGCTATTTGACCGCGCCGTTTTAAGGTTAGGGTTAAGGTTAGGGTCAAGGTTAAGGTTAAGGTCAGGGTCAAGGTTAAGGTTAAGGTCAGGGTCAAGGTTAAGGTTATGGTCAGGGTTAGGGTTAAGGTTAAGGTCAGTGTCAGGGTCAGGGTTAGGGTTAAGGTCAGGGTTAGGGTCAGGGTTAAGGTCAGGGTTAGGGTTAAGGTTAAGGTTAAGGTTAAGGTTAAGGTTAAGGTTAGGGTTAGGGATAAGGTTAAGGTTAAGGTCAGGGTTAGGGTTAAGGTCAGGGTTAAGGTTAGGGTTAAGGCTAGGGTTAGGGATAAGGTTAAGGTTAGGGTTAAGGTAAAGGTTAAGGTTAGGGTTAAGGTTAGGGTTAGGGTTAAGGTCAGGGTTAAGGTTAGGGTTAAGGCTAGGGTTAGGGATAAGGTTAAGGTTAGGGTTAAGGTTAAGGTTAGGGTTAAGGTCAGGGTTAAGGTTAAGGTTAAGGTTAGGGTTAGGGATAAGGTTAAGGTTAAGGTCAGGGTTAGGGTCAGGGTTAAGGTTAGGGTTAAGGTCAGGGTTAAGGTTAGGGTTAGGGTTAGGGTTAAGGTTAAGGTTAGGGTTAAGGTTAGGGTTAGGGTTAGGGTTAGGGTTAGGGTTAAGGTTAGGGTTAAGGTTAAGGTTAGGGTTAAGGTTAAGGTTAGGGTTAAGGTTAAGGTTAAGGTCAGGGTTAGGGTCAGGGTCAGGGTTAAGGTCAGGGTTAGGGTTAAGGTTAAGGTTAAGGTTAAGGTTAGGGTTAGGGATAAGGTTAAGGTTAAGGTCAGGGTTAGGGTTAAGGTCAGGGTTAAGGTTAGGGTTAAGGCTAGGGTTAGGGATAAGGTTAAGGTTAGGGTTAAGGTTAAGGTTAGGGTTAAGGTTAGGGTTAGGGTTAAGGTCAGGGTTAAGGTTAGGGTTAAGGCTAGGGTTAAGGTCAGGGTTAAGGTTAAGGTTAAGGTTAGGGTTAGGGATAAGGTTAAGGTTAAGGTCAGGGTTAGGGTCAGGGTTAAGGTTAGGGTTAAGGTCAGGGTTAGGGTTAAGGTTAGGGTTAGGGTTAGGGTTAAGGTTAAGGTTAAGGTTAAGGTTAAGGTTAAGGTTAGGGTTAAGGTTAAGGTTAGGGTTAGGGTTAAGGTTAAGGTTAGGGTTAAGGTTAGCCATAGGGTTAGGGTTAGGGGGTTAGGGTTAAGGTTAAGGTTAAGGTTAAGGTTAAGGTTAAGGTTAAGGTTAAGGTTAAGGTTAGGGTTAAGGTTAAGGTTAAGGTTAGGGTTAGGGATAAGGTTAAGGTTAAGGTCAGGGTTAGGGTTAGGGTCAGGGTTAAGGTTAGGGTTAAGGCTAGGGTTAGGGATAAGGTTAAGGTTAGGGTTAAGGTTAGGGTTAAGGTCAGGGTTAAGGTTAAGGTTAAGGTTAGGGTTAGGGATAAGGTTAAGGTTAAGGTCAGGGTTAGGGTCAGGGTTAAGGTTAGGGTTAAGGTCAGGGTTAGGGTTAGGGTTAGGGTTAGGGTTAGGGTTAAGGTTAAGGTTAAGGTTAAGGTTAAGGTTAAGGTTAGGGTTAAGGTTAAGGTTAGGGTTAAGGTTAGGGTTAAGGTTAGCCATAGGGTTAGGGTTAGGGGGTTAGGGTTAGGGTTAAGGTTAAGGTTAAGGTTAAGGTTAAGGTTAGGGTTAAGGTTAAGGTTAAGGTTAGGGTTAAGGTTAAGGTTAGGGTTAAGGTTAGCCATGAGGCTATATGGCAGTGCCGCGGTTCCTGAAACTGCTGGGCCGCGGCTCTGCAGCCACGGCCTTTGTTTTAACTCATAAAACATCTTGTAATAGTAAAACTTTTCTTTCTCTTTTCTTTTTCCAAACACAACATTGAAGTAACATTGTGTACCCACAGCCACATTCCCTCCTGAACAATTATGGTGTTCATCACAACAGTTTGTCAGGTTTCCTCTGAGACTTGCGCAGAAAAACACAGGACGTCTCCCTAGAGCATCTCACCAAACACTGCAGTTAGCAACAGCAACAGTTACAACATTCAGCTTAGAAAAGTGTATGAGGAAAACTTTACTTCAGTATTTGCACTATATTAGCGGCCTAACTACTTTGCAGTTAAAATAACTTTTTGCATGATGGTAGTACGGACAGTATTGAAACAGTGTTTAAACCCTGTCACCGCATGAATCACTGCTTACTTTTATCCTATTACATTTTACCAACAATATATTGCAATCTGGAAAGACTCAAACAGACAGAAACACATGCATTAGGGTGATAATTATTATGATGTACATACAATAGAACTTTAGTGCTTAGACTCCAGCAGAAAAAAAATAAAGATTGTGGAAATTGATTTTGTGGAAATGGATTTGACCCTGAGTCATCTCTAATTAATGTAGTTGATTATTCAGCAATTATTTTAATGATAAGTCAACTTGTCAAATGATAATTTCATTGTACAGTGAGACTTTACAAATGTATTTTTACCAAATAAAGATTGAACTATGGCGACTTCATATTTTCTATTTTTCAGTGCAGTTCAAAGGCCAAATTCACAATCAAATACTACAATCTATTCCTCTAATTTTAGAGAAGCAATTGTATTCTGAACACCACAAAAAGAGAGAGCAACTGCACCGGGATACAACCATTCCAAATCAGTATGAACGTATGAAAAATCAGATGCTTATCAATACTAAAACAAGTATCAAAACTAAATACTCATTTAGTATTGATTAAAAAAAAAAAAACAATAAACAGGACCTTCCCTCAAAAGAACCAGACTAAGCTTACAGCTTTTTACGATTGAATAAACACTCAAATCTAAAGTTTTGCCTAATTATCAAAACCTTACACTCAAGGAGCAAAACTCGGCCTCAGATTTGCACCACTGTAAACACAATAAGTCAGTTCACACTTTGTGCAAAACAACACACACAGTGATTAACAACACTGAACACACTTGTATGTATTTAGACACAGAAGTTTATCAAGATGTCACTTCTTTGCAATTCTAAAGCACTGACTGTCAAATGACCACACCCATGTGTCAAATGACCACACCCATGTGTCAAATGACCACACCCATGTGTCAAATGACCACACCCATGTGCCAAATGACCACACCCATGTGTCAAATGACCACACCCATGTGCCAAATGACCACACCCATGTGTCAAATGACCACACCCATGTGCCAAATGACCACACCCATGTGTCAAATGACCACACCCATGTGCCAAATGACCACACCCATGTGTCAAATGACCACACCCATGTGTCAAATGACCACACCCATGTGCCAAATGACCACACCCATGTGTCAAATGACCACACCCATGTGCCAAATGACCACACCCATGTGTCAAATGACCACACCCATGTGCCAAATGACCACACCCATGTGTCAAATGACCACACCCATGTGCCAAATGACTACACCCATGTGTCAAATGACCACACCCATGTGCCAAATGACCACACCCATGTGTCAAATGACCACACCCATGTGCCAAATGACCACACCCATGTGCCAAATGACCACACCCATGTGCCAAATGACCACACCCATGTGCCAGCTCATTGAACACTGCCATCAGATGACCAAACACAAGATTGCTTAATTGTAAACACACCAATCAGATTTAAGCACTATAAAAATGCAGCATGTGAGTTCACCAAACTGAACCAAAATGGAAGGAAGAGGAAGAGGAAGAGTGAGGATGAGAAGGAGGAAGAGGAGGAGGAGAAGAAGGAGGCAGAGGCCGTGAGAGAGGTCGAGGTAAAGGTAGAGGAAGAGGAAGAGTGAGGATGAGAAGGAGGAAGAGGAGGAGGAGAAGAAGGAGGCAGAGGCCGTGAGAGAGGTCGAGGTAAAGGTAGAGGAAGAGGAAGAGGAAGACTTCAAGCAGGAGGAAGAGGGGGAGGAGTTTGGGAGGGTTCTTTTTTGTACTGGATAATATGTAATTTTCATGAAAACTGGGCCATTTTTTCTTTTTCGCCATGTTGGCTTGAGTTTATGGAAAAAAATAAATGACACTGTCAACAGCATGAGTCTTGTGTCCTGTGTGGTGTCTACAGTGATACACACAAGTGTGTGTAGTGTTCACTGTGTGTGTTGTATTGCACAAAGTGTGAGCAGACATTGTGTTTCCAGTTGTGCAAATCCGAGCGATGTTTTGCAAATTCACTGTGTACTTCACCCACACGACTCTGTGCACTTAGAAGTAGAATTAGCCCAAAGTGTTGAAGGTTTTCAACATGCAGCGTGTAACTGGTGTGTAACTAGTGTGTAACTGGTGTGTAAGTGGTGTGTAACTGGTGTGTATCTGGTGTGTAACTAGTGTGTAACTGGTGTGTATCTGGTGTGTAACTAGTGTGTAACTGGTGTGTATCTGGTGTGTAACTGGTGTGTAACTAGTGTGTAACTGGTGTGTATCTGGTGTGTAACTGGTGTGTATCTGGTGTGTAACTAGTGTGTAACTGGTGTGTATCTGGTGTGCAACTAGTGTGTAACTGGTGTGTAACTGGTGTGTAACTGGTGTGTAACTGGTGTGTATCTGGTGTGTAACTGGTGTGTATCTGGTGTGTAACTAGTGTGTAACTGGTGTGTAACTGGTGTGTAACTGGTGTGTAACTGGTGTAAACATAGTTAAGTCATATGCAACGTGTGTGTTTCATATGGTAAGAAAATATGCTTTTGATCAATTAGTGTAGGGATTTTACAAGAGTGTTTCATTTTGCAAAGGAGCTAAGGTGTTTTGATAATTGGGTTTGTGGTTGTGCTAATTGTGTGTAGGGTTTTGCTAAATAAAACAAAACCATCAAAATTGTGTTTATTCAATCGTAAAAAACTGTAAGTCTAAGTCAAAGGATTGAGACTATAAAAATGAATAAGGAAGTTGTCTATGTGGGTATAAATTGTGAAGTAGAATATACCCACAGACAAAAAAACACTGTTTTAGAACAATAATTAAAAAGCCTTTATTGGAACATGGCTTATGGTTTAAAATACGCACAAACCCATTTCAGCCTTAACGTGGCCTTCCTCAGGGTGCATTCGAGCCAACAGGGGTGTAGGCCTCCTTTAATAGGGAGGGACCTGTGGCTCCACTTGAAACTCACACACACACAAAAAATACAAAGGTAACAAAAATACAAATATTCAGTGTACAGTGTAATGCAGTCGTTCAGATGGGTGTGTCCCCTCCAGGTGGGCATCCGCTTAACAATGTCAAAGTTTGCGGTCATCAGGTTTATAGAAAAGGAGAGAAGTCAATGTCATCATTTAAGCCAGGAAATTCAGTGGCTTTTAAGTTTACAATCCAAAAGGTTTCGCGTTGGCGTAAAAGAGAGAGCCTATCTCCTCCTCGCACTGGTTTTGGAACAGATTTGATTATCATTACTCTTAATTTGTTAATATGTGTGTGGCCAGCAAATTGGGAGTGAACGGCCATGGGGTACTGGGGGTCACTTTAACGAAGTGGACTGGTCATCATAGAAGAGGCCTGTTCATCAAAGTCTGTATCTACATCGCACAATCATCTTAACCATAGGAACTGTCCCAAAGGGATGTTATTTTTCAGGTGGAATGGATGGGAGCTCTCAGCTCTTAATACAGTATTGCGATTCTTTCTGTAAATGGAGGTATGAATGTTTCTTTGATGGTCTTTTGTAATACTTAAGTCCAAGAAGTTCATTTTGGATTTGCTGTAGTCCAGGCTTAGTTTAAGATTTATATTAGTGGAATTAATGTACTCAATAAACTCAAGTAGTTTAAATTCAGTGGGAATAATCCACTTAAACATTTTTTGCCACAATTTATACCCACATAGACAACTTTCTTTTTCCTTGCAACAAATGACCCCTCTCCAAATGAGCACCTGTTTTAATTTTACAATTTCACAAAGTACCCACGCAGCGCTCCTCATTTCTATTTCTTTGTTTGTCCAGGTTTCTCTATCTGTTCCATACTCTCCCGATTTCTATTCCCAACCTGCTGTTTGATGAGTGGAATAAAGCAATCTCAAGATTTAAATGGCAAGGGGGATATAAAACTGTATCTGATTCAAAACCTTGCCATTATCAAAAGAAAAAGAAGGATAGAGTTTACCTTGTTTGAAAAAAAATACTTTATTTCAGCTCAAATCAATGTGTTGCTATATTGGTGTGACCCAGAATATGGAGTTAAATTTAAAAATATTGAGATTAATGTTGTGCCGGGGGGTTCCTGTAAAGGCCTTAAAGAAGATAACTTTGTTATCTTAAGTTCGGGAGCAGGACCACGCCCCTTCCTGCAGCTACACTATTTAAGCATCCAGATCACATACATCTGTGTTCATGATGAGGCCCAGAAGCCTACAGCCCTCATCGCCAGAAACCCCAAAACGGCATCCATGTTTCTTGCATGCCAATAAACACAGGCAGATGACAAACAGTTAAGTCTTTGGAATAAGTTGAGAGTCCCTGGGTGAAATCTGTACTTACAACGTGGAAGGAGTTAATCAAGACATACAAACTGGACAAAGATGTTAAAATCTTAAATTGGTTGGCTTACGATCAAGGTTTTGTACCAAATAGAACGGAGCTAAGATTAAAGGTCCAGATTTCAAAAGGTATAATGATTTTTCACTAGATTGTAAAAGATAATCATAAACCCAACCCCGACCCTCTTCATGTCAAAGTGCCCATTATTCACAGGGAAATGCAGACTGTTGGATAAATTGGTGGCAGCAAGGAGGCAAACCACTATCACGTCTTCTGGGACTGTGCTGTTGATCAGAAGTGAGATTGGACACAGTAAAACAAAGAAAAACTGCACGTGATGTCCTGCAGATCAACTCTCCATAACCCAGGAAGGTGGACATATCCATAGGGGCTTCTCTCTACCTGCCCACTTGCTTGGGTGATATGTCTGAACGTCACCAAAGAGTGGGTGTGTTTGGTGACCACTGCTTTATGGACAGCTAGACACAGCTCCAGTGCATAGTCTGTTGTGCACAGCCAGGTTTGACGTGCACCCCAGATCCAAGTGTATTATTTAAGGGTGCACCCCCTCTTCAAACCCGGCATAGGAATCCAGATCCTGGCGTGATTGTGCGTAGACACACACACTCACACAATCCTGAGCTCCGGGCTTTCAGTGCGGCATAAATAGAACAACTGCATCCAAACCTTTTGTTTCAGTTGAACATCCAATGAAAAGGCGATGCATCAGTTCTTTTCAATCGACCAGTTTCCATTATTAGTCATTTTTGATCAAAACTGCAGTTGCTGCGTTGAACTAAATTAAAAATAATCATCTACTCTAGAGTTTAATACTACCAATGCCCAGAAAACCCCCCCCCATAACAATTAGATCTTCAAAGCAAATGCAGCATCAGACCACTGAGAAAAAGACACAGCTTTTTATATAATTTTATCTATATAATATACATTTTGTATATTGTACACTATCATGAAGTGATTAATGCATGAACAACTGCAGTTTATAATTTCACACTCCATAATAGACACATTGTGCCTGTTGGTTCAGGTTGCCACCACATTTCTCAGGTTTCTCACTGGGTAATTATTTTAGCCGTTAAACCTGCAGGGAATTCATTAGTTTAATTGAAAACATCTATAAGGGAATCTCAACGGACTATTAGAATGTGTCCAGAGATTTACTTGTCTCCTATTGCAGTTAATTCAATTGCTATAGGACATATGACTGTAACCCAATAATGGAAAGTGTTCCAAACAATTACGAATTGAGTAAAACTATCCATAGATTTTAGTACGCCTACACAAACAAATGCATGATTTGTATCAAATGGAATAAAATACAATAAAAAAATCAGATTTGGATACTCAAGCAATCGCCTATATACATTGACTTCCTTTCTTCATTGTAATTTGTGCTGTACAAAGTGACGAAGCATCAGATGTCCACATTGTTTACTAAGAAGTGTATATTTTTTCAGCTGGTTATTTGCGTTATTATACACTATTGAAACCAGGGATGTCAGACTACACATTACAACAAGGTGCATTTACAGTATTTATGGGTTTCAGTTTTCTATAGACACCATTTTGAGGACTTTTGATTATCTAGTCCAAAGATACATCATTAATTATTCTGAAACCAGTGATGATAGTTTGTATTCAGGAACCATGGTTGGATAGAAACTCTAGTGAAAGATTTCTCAGTAAATTGAGTCATTGTGTCATGTCTGAATTCCCAAAGTGAAATGTGACTGTAGCAGAGCTGTGTCATCATGTGCACAAACAGCTCATTAAGAGATTAAGACACTCTGAATCTTCACCTGGGAACTGACAATAGGCTCCTCTGGGCAATTCTCTCAAACAACAGTGTGTCACTGTATTGTAGAGAGGGCCCACTCAACTCAAGGCTTGAAGGCCAACAAGTTGGCAAAAAATATGTTTGTCCTTCAAAAATGAAACTGTTAGGTACAGTAATAAAAGGTGATTTATACACTGTAGTTGTGATTGTAGATCGCTTGGCCACCTCGCAAAGACCAGTGCATATATCGTTTTGTCCCGGGTGTACCCCTATCTAAGGCCAAAGTCACCGGGATAGGCTCTAGTCCCCCCTAACCCCTAACAGGAACAAGAGTTAAGGTTAGAGTTCCATAAATATTCCTGCCCCCAGGGCATATGTAGCTACACTTGTAATTTACCACCACTGAGTGGACGAAAAGCGACATCTGGTAGTGCACAAATATGCAACAAGTTGGCTTAAAATAACCTTTGGGCGGTCATTTAAAGTCATTAATCATAGTTCATTCACTCTCCAAAAGGGCTAAAACAACAACATATCAAATGGGCCTCATTGTGTCCTAAGGCAAGACATTTCACCCACCTTGCTTGGTATGGATGTGGTGTGTGAGTATGTATGCTGATTGGAGGGGGGAATTACACCTCCGTCAATTGGCCCCAAGGCAGCTGTGGCTACAGAAGTATGTCTTACCAGCGCTTTGAGAGGCTTTGATAAACTGTATAAAGAGCATTGCAAGTGTAATGCATTATTCCTGTTCCTATTTTTAATATTATTAGGCCCAAGTGCTACAAGCTGGCGCGAGGCCTAGTACTTGCGTAAGGCCGTGCAAGCAAAAGTGCGCAAGAAATTGTGCGCAAAGCGCTCGCCCGCTTCCAAACACTCATTAATGCACTCCTCCACTTGTGCACGCCCCGTGCATACCAATTAGTTGTAGGAAAATTAAACATTATCATTGTAAACGGGCGAAGCTCGTGCGAAAGTGCGCAGTTGTCATCCCCATGTAAAGCGCTCGTTTGCTCTAAGTAGCTCACGAATATGTTTAGTATGTAATGCAAAAATGAAACATTATTGAATTGAGGGCCAGTAACGCAATGTGGGCGGAGCCGACTCAAAATTTATGAAAGTACCCGTCAATGACCAGGGGCCCACACCATGACGTAGGAAAGCGCGAGCACTTCCGAAAATATATAGCTTATGATATTTGAAAAATGGGAAACATCTTCTTCTCGGGACCAACCCCCCTATTTTTCACCCAGTGAACATTGACGAAAAGTCACACATTTTTAGAAGCACACCTCTAAAACTACATTCTGTCTCTCCTTTTCTCCTTTTGGAGATTGGCGTGTCCGCGCCCCCAAATATGTACAAAAATGCATTGAGGGATAGGAAATGGCCAAAAGAAATCTGATCGTAGAATCATGAAATTTGGCACAGAGGTAGATGGTGACAAGAGAAGTTAAAAATATTCCCATGTAAAGCCTTTGTTTACGCTAAGTAGCTCACGAATATGTTCCCCAACTCTTGCATGTGCTCACTGCATATAAACATGTAATGGAAAAATTGAACATTATTACTGTATACAGGGCCAATAACACAAAGTGTTCGGAGCCCACTCAAAATGAAAGAAAGTACCCGTCAGTGACCAGGGACCAAGCCCCCGGAAGCCAAGATGGCCGCCATTGAAACCTATGGAGTTGCTCATTGGCGCATGGTTCCAAAAAAGTTTTTTAGTTCCACATTACATCCTGAACAGTGGTATATCTCCTCCCACTTTTGTGACGTCATCGCCGTGAGGCTTTGGCGTCGGGAGCGCGCACGTCGCGAGAAGAGTCAACACGGACTTTTGGAATAATTCGGCTTGAAATAGTCTGTTTACGTAACGTATAATGATGAATTGTTATATCCATCTATAAATATACATGTATCATGTTGTAAAGCTCTGATATTTAAGAGAATTATAAAGAAGTGTTAAGATAAAAAGTCTGGTTTAATGACAATGAATTACATTTAGAGGTGGAATAATGTCCTCATCATTTTCTGTAGTTTTTGGTTTGGGTATTTATTTTGTTATTAACTTTTCAGTTATTTATTTACATAATATAATTTGGCCAATATGCATTTTTTTTAATCAGATGAGAAGAAATATAAAATATAATCATCGATTCTGTTACATAATTGAGTTAAGCAGTATTTAATTATATTCAGTTTCCTTTTGTGTCGTTTTTGTATCATGTCAATCTTTAATAAATACAAAACACATTTGTTTATTAATGTATTTAATACGAATAATGAACATGAATGAACTTGTTCAATAAATGCAAATCTGATTATATTTTTCCCCATGTGGGACAATAAAGGAATATCTTAAATGATAAATTGATTTTAGCCAGTTTTAGTTGAGTTTTAAAGCTACAATGAGTTTTAAAGCTACAATGTGGGAGTCCCTTATTAAGGAGTTTTGGAGTCTGTGTACTGTTCATTATTATTATCGTCATTAATAGAATCAGAAAATGTATTGCCATTGTCAAAGAAAAGAATTCACAAACAGTGGAACTTGCTTTGGTGATTCAGTGCAACATAAAAATATTAACAATGATAAAACAACCTGTATAAGTCAAATAGAACAAACTGAATAAAATAAGATATTCTTTTATTGTCCACACATGAGGAAATGTCGTTGTTGCAACACAGTAGATACAGAGGAAAAGGACAGAAAACTTATAGGAAGTTTAAAAAACACTCTTAATAGATCGATCTTAATAGAAGAACTCTTATAAACAAAAACTCCTATAGACAGAACCTCTCATACCTCAATAAGGAATGGAGGAGGAAAATAAAGATAAAGATAAAATAAAAACAGCGTAAGACAAAATAATACTAATAATAATGGTAAAATAAACACTCTTTTTACATCAGTTATATGCACATGAATGTGACATTATTGCGTTAAATACTGAATATCTCAGTATTTAACAAGACTTTGTTTCCATGGCTACGCAGTCTTCTGTACTTCAGTAATTGCACCGTTCAGCTCCATCGTATGACTGAGACAAACAGAACATGTCACAGCTTTAGATTATACAAGTCATAGAACATACACTTCATATGTTTAGATTTATAAAAGTCATATAACATACACTTCATATGTATTAGATTTATAAAAGTCATATAACATACACTTCATATGTATTAGATTTATAAAAGTCATATAACATACACTTCATATGTATTAGATTTATAAAAGTCATATAACATACACTTCATATGTTTGTCATGAAGCTGCTTCACAGACACATGTGACACAGGAGTGTCTCTTTTGAAGAACAATTATCATTTAGTTTTTTTGGTCATAACAAAACAGACATTTTATAAATTCAAAGTACTGATTCTACACTGTTTACTTTTAGTCGAGGCACAAGTTATTATTAAAATACCTTTTGCTTTGGAGTCGTCAGGAGTTTACTTGAGATGACTCTGTGTCTGCAGTGATTAGGTCTGCAGTGACCTGCAGTGACCTGCAGTGACCTGTAGTGACCTGCAGTGACCTGTAGAGCTCTGGTCAGCACAGACAGACTAAACTCACTGGTCAGCACTCTGAAGATGAGAAAGATACTCATTAGAACATTGATATATTCTGCACATTTAACAGAGAAAAGCTGGAATATGTTATTGACAGATTTACATTTCGCTCTGTGACACAAAAGTTCCTCTTTTCACATTAATTTTTAAAGCTAGAACCAAAAGTCATTTATTTATGCATAAGTTTAAACCTTAGAAGTTAGAACATAACTGACATGTTTGCTAAATCTACATATTCCATGGAAGGATGACATTCCTATACAAAACAAGCGTGTGCTTTGTTTAAACACAGCACACTTCATTATGAAATATGTAATAAAACCTCAAATGTCGTCTCAGCCCCTGTAAGTACAGCACTGTCACTTTTAAACACCTTTAAATTTATATATGTAAGATATGACCCATTATAGCAGGTTATATTTGAATTATTGGTTGTTTTTTATAGCACATAATACAAACATCACTTTATTTCCCTTCTTTCTCTAGTTTTCCTTGATCTATGCATAACCTCTTGTCTCTTAGAACATTTAGTAAGAGAAATAATTAGTTATTTATTTGCAGAAGCACGAGCCATCACGACGTGTTGTTGCATCTTTGTGTAGCTAAACTTTAGCTTACGTTAGCTCGTGTTAACTCGTGTTAACTTGTGTTAACTCGTGTTAACTGTGTAATCGTTGTTTTACACTTCATATGGAACGATGTGTGAAACGTGAGGAATGACATACAAACACAACTTACGAGTATCGTGGTCTCGTCTCGTCACTTTCTTCTGCTTGTGTTTAGTTTCCGTCACATGTTCTTTTGAGGCTCGTTCATGAGGGTCACGTGCGCGCTCGGTGCGCGTACACCGTTCACCGGGAGGTTAAAAATGTATTTTTTAAGTATTTTAGAAACAGTTGAAGAGTGAAATTGCTTCTATTTTATTTTTAGACTAAAAACAATTTAGCATGTTTGGTAATTTTAGAGGCCGAACTCCTGAAATGGTCCGACCAATAGGCTGCATTCTGCGAAGTGGCCACTACTCAATTTGGAGCCAGAGGCAGAGGGGGCGTACCCTATCCAGATAATATAATACATCCATGCCAGGGACCCACACCATGACGTAGGAAAGCTTTCTGAAAAGGCCGTGGCTGCAGAGCCGCGGCGCGGTCAAATGGCCCAGCAGTTTCAGGAACCGCGGCACTACCATATAGCCTCATGGCTAACCTTAACCTTAACCTTAACCTTAACCCTAACCCTAAACCTAACCCTGACCCTGACCCTGACCCTGACCCTGACCCTGATCCTGACCTTAACCCGGCGCGGTCAAAAACAAGCAGTTTCAGGAGCCGCAGCACAAAATAACAATGGCAGTTTCGGCCGCGTACCGCGGCTCTGTAGACACACCTTCTGAAAATGTATAGTTTATGATATTTGACATATGGGAAACACTGTTTTCGCATCGGAAAATTATTCTTTCTTTCTTTCTTTCTTCTTCTTGGGACCAACCCCCCTATTTTTCACCCAGTGAACATTGACGAAAAGTCACAAAAATTTGCACACCTCTAAAACTCATGCCTCTTTACATTCTGGCTATTTTTTTTTTTCTAAAATAAAAAAAAAATGGTACGTCAGCGCCCCCAAATGTACCAAAAATGCATTGAGAGATATGAAATGGCCCAAAAAAAATCTGATCATAGAATCATAAAATTTTGCGCAGAGGAAGATGGCGACAAGAAAAGTAGAAAATATTACTACAGCAATGCCGTCCGCCCAACCAAATGTTGGCCATATTGGATCAAAATTTGCAAAACATGACTAGGGAGTTTTTCTAAAAGTCATACTTTTACAAACTCCTCCCAGGTTGTTGGCCCGAAAAAGCTGACATTTGGTGAAAATGGTGTTGAGGAGTGGGACATCAAAAGTTATCCAAATTGCTTTGATATCTTTCACTGCCTCTGTGCGGTTCTTTGTCGCAAACTGTAGCTAAAATTTCAGAAATTTCCCAAATATTTAATTTAATGCCGTTTAGGCAGATAAAGTCCGAATTGCGTCAAATTTGAATCAGTTGTTAAATCCTTGGCCCTAAACCTATTTTAAGTGAAATTAATTAATTTGGCACGACAGTGCCCCCTACAGAGTGACATAACATTTTTGTATGGAGGGTAAAATGTTTAATTTTCCGAAATGTTCCAAAATTTGGCCCAAAATTCCATTTTGGCATCCCGATCAAAAATGTCAAGAGACCCATGTCATATTTGTTACGGCGTAGCCGTAGCGATGACAGAAACCTCTCATGTTATTTCAATGGGGAAATCACCAGATCTCTGAAATTTGAACATGCTGACACTTTATACTTTTACAAACTCCTCTTAGGGCGTTAGCCCTATGGTGGACCATCAAAAGTTATCCAAATTTTCATTCTAAGAGTCACGGACTTTTCCCTTCTTATGTAAAGCAAAGGGGAGAAGACGTGACAGCGTCACGGATTCAGCAGTAGGTGTAATAAAAGGTAGATTGGGGCGCGTCAGCCCGGCGAGGGCCGATGATCGCCGCTTGTGGCTATATTTATTATTATTGTTATTAAGCAGGATTCTAGAGTTAAGGCCGTAAATTGAAATGTGTAATCCTTGTCTTATATTTTCCTGCCCTTTTTGGAAATCTTCAGACATCTAAGTACAGTAAATATAATAATAAAGAGCAAAACAATTCCATTGGCTGACACAGATTTGTTAATTAATTATTTGCTTAAATTGGCTGTTGACCTCAGGATCAGCCTGAGATGGGGCCACTCCTTTTTTCAGCTGCTCCTGCCCGTTCCCTCAAACTCACAAACATATTGTAAATTGTATGTTTTAAAATGGATCTATTTAACTCTGCTTTGGACAAAAATATCACATTTGTGCGTCCACCTTTTTTCATTATACGCGGTTTTATCGGCATTCCTAATGTGAAATATTATTATGTATTTCTATTTTTTGTCTTTCTCTTCTCTGTCATTGGAAATGCATTTGTGATGCTTCTTATACTTGTGGATCATAACCTACAGACTCCTAAATACATTGCAGTTTTTAGCCTTTCTTTTTCTGATTTGCTTCAAAGTTGTGCATTAGTCCCAAAACTTCTAGATATATTTTTGTTCGGCCACGATCGTATCTCTTACAACGACTGCATGGTGTTTTTGTTTTTCTGTTATGTAGGCCTTTCCATGGAGGCTTTAAACTTAGTGGCTCTTTCCTACGACAGACTCATAGCTATAATGTCACCTCTGCACTATCACCTCAGAGTTACTCACAAGTCTATGTCCAGATTAATTGCATTTTTCTGGGTTTTTGTTATTCTAGCAATGCTAATTGTAATAGGCCTCCTGACGAGACTTTCATTTTGTGGTTCTGTGGTTATAAGGAGCTATTTTTGTGATTATGGCCTCCTGTACAGACTTAGTTGCAATGACGCATCACCAAATGATGTTATTGGACATTTATTACCTGTACTTATCTTATGGTTTCCTTTTGCATTCATTTTGGCAAGTTATATCAGAATAGGAATTGCACTGGCCAAGATATCGACAATGCAAGAAAGAGTAAAAGCATTTAAAACTTGCTCTGCACATCTTTCACTTGTGGCAATATATTTTGTACCTATTTTGACAACCTTTACAATAGGTCCAGCTATAGATCCAAATATTAGGATTATAAACCTTTCGCTAACATCCGTGTTGCCTCCTCTGTTGAATCCTGTCATATATGTGCTGCAGACGCAAGAGATCAAAGACTCTGTGAAGAAACTTATCAAAGTAAAAAGACAAAATGTGATTACAGTGAAGATAGTCAAGTGAAGAAAGCACATCAATTGAAAAATTATGACTGAATGATGAATTTGGGTCGTACCCCGTGGTCGCAAGGGGGGCGAGGGCCTTTATCGCTGCGTACGGCTTTAATTTTATTTATTTTAGTAGCTTATTGTATTATCTGATCTAATTTCACCACTGTCTTGACATCATCTCGCGACCCCCAGCTCATGCTTTACGAGCCCCACTTTGGGAACCACTGGTCTAATCTACTGGAAACAAATGCCTGGATAAGTCTTTCCAAGTCTGGTTTAGATACTATACTTTTGATTTTGGCAATGTTTTTTAGATTGTAAAAAGCTGCTGGTGTTGTTGATTTGATATTGCTGGTATCGTTCAAGTCTGAGTCTAATATTACACCAAGATTTCTAACTTGATTTGTTGGTTTTATAGTGAGAAACAGGAGGTGAATGCAAACACGTTCTCTTTGTTTTCGTGGGCTAAAGATGTGATTTCAGCTTTGTCTGAGTTTAACAGAAAAAGTTGTTAGAGGCAGTGAAAGGTTGAATACTGGTCCATATTCACCTTCCGTTAGTGAAACATAGTTCTGAATGTCATCTGTGTTGTTGTGGTAGTACAGCATGTAAAGGTTGAACAGAAGAGGTCCGAGGATTGGCCATGTGGTCCAACACAGACTGACCAATCTCATTATGCAATATATTTTTTCACTATGAACTATATAACAATTTTAAATTAAACTAAATAGGATCAATTCAATATTGTTTTGTGATTGCAAAACAAATTCCACTTATGTGGTTAATTAACAACGACAAAAAGACAATATGGGAGTGTTATTTAATTATTTTAGGATTGAAAATCTGCTTGAATACAATCCATATGTACCATACTAAATTGTGCTGTATAGTTCTTGAATGTATCAATCAGGTGTCTTGAGAAAAAATTAATAAACCATAATGATCTTCCAATAAGTAAGTGACATCAAATCTATGTAAATGTGTTTAAGACTTGAGACAAAAAATAAGAATACATTTTGATCTTCCAGGGTGGTCAGAACATTATTTTGAAGTCTCAAAATTGTATATGATTTTTGCTAAAAAGTTGAATTTACACCTAAATCATAATTAAGTGGGATTCTAGAGTTAAGTTCTTTAATTCAAATGTTTAATTGATATATTTTTTTCATAATTTCCAGCCCTTTTTCCAAATCCTTAAACATGTAAGTACAGTAATAAAGAATAATAATAAAGACCAAAGAAATTCCATTGGCTGACACAGATTTGTTAATTAATTATTTGCTTAAATTGGCTGTTGACCTCAGGATCAGCCTGAGAAGGGGCCACTGCTTTTTTCAGCTGCTCCTGCCCGTTCCCTCAAACTCATAAACATGTTGTAAATTGTATATTTTAATATGGATCTATTTAACTCTGCTTTGGACAAAAATATCACATTTGTGCGTCCACCTTTTTTCATTATACGCGGTTTTATCGGCATTCCTAATGTGAAATATTATTATGTATTTCTATTTTTTGTCTTTCTCTTCTCTGTCATTGGAAATGCATTTGTGATGCTTCTTATACTTGTGGATCATAACCTACAGACTCCTAAATACATTGCAGTTTTTAGCCTTTCTTTTTCTGATTTGCTTCACAGTTGTGCATTAGTCCCAAAACTTCTAGATATATTTTTGTTCGGCCACGATCGTATCTCTTACAACGACTGCATGGTGTTTATGTTTTTCTGTTATGTAGGCCTTTCCATGGAGGCTTTAAACTTAGTGGCTCTTTCCTACGACAAACTCATAGCTATAATGTCACCTCTGCACTATCGCCTCAGAGTTACTCACAAGTCTATGTTCAGATTGATTGCATCTTTCTGGGTTTTTGTTATTCTAGCAATGCTAATTGTAATAGGCCTCCTGACGAGACTTTCATTTTGTGGTTCTGTGGTTATAAGGAGTTATTTTTGTGATCACGGCCAGCTGTACAAACTTAGTTGCAATGATACATCACCAAATAAGGTTATGGGTATTTTGCTACCTCTTCTTATCTTATGGTTTCCTCTTGCATTCATTTTGGCAAGTTATATCAGAATAGGCATTGCACTGGCCAAGATATCGACAATGCAAGAAAGAGTAAAAGCATTTAAAACTTGCTCTGCACATCTTTCACTCGTGGCAATATATTTTGTACCTATTTTGACAACCTTTACAATTGGTGCAGCTATAGATCCAAATGTTAGGATTATAAACCTTTCACTAGCATCTGTGTTACCTCCTCTGTTGAATCCTGTCATATATGTGCTGCAGACGCAAGAAATCAAAGACTCTGTGAAGAAACCTACCAAAGTAAAAAGACAAAATGTGAAAAAAATATAAGGTATTTTAGAAGTGTATTGTGTATTAAAGTTTTTTTTTTTTTTCATCATTTTGCATGTTGTTGTTATTTCAATTTTACATGTTTTAAACTTATGCTATACTATAATCTGCATTTTTAGAGAGATGTGTTTGAAAAACTGGTTCTCTTGTATAAATCACTACTTGTTTAGTGTGGGCATGTTCAGGCAGTGGGAGTGACCAGGCAAGTCCAGTTTATTTGTAGAGCACGTTTCATACACAAGGCAATTCAAAGTGCTTCACACAGCAGGAAAAATGCATTCAAATCACAAAGAAATTACAGAAACAGAAATACAATAAAATTAACTAAATTAAAAATTAAATAAAGAACACCTAGCCACAAAGGGTAACGTGTTTTCGGAGTCCAACTCCTTTTTAAATAAATCACAAACAAAAGAGAAGAGTGCAAAGAAAAAAATCCTTTCAGTCACATGCGCAGCTAAACAAAACTGTTTTTTAGCTTAGATTTGAACATTGTCAGAGTAGAAGCCTGTCTCACATCTTCAGGAAGACTGTTCCAGATTTTAGCTGCATAAAACTGAAACGCAGATTCCCCATGTTTAGTCCTGACTCTGGGCACCAGCAGGAGGCCGGTCCCTGAGGCCCTCAGAGTCTGAGATGGTTCATATGGCACTAACATAGCCAAGATGTACTTTGGTGCTAGGCCATGGAGAGACTTGTACACAAGCAGAGCTGCTTTAAAGTCTATTCTCTGAGCCACAGGGAGCCAGTGCAGAGACCTGAGAACAGGACTAATGTGATCGTACTTCCGGGTTCTAGTCAGGACCCGAGCAGCAGCGTTCTGGATGTACTGCAGCTGTTTTACAACTCGTTTGGAGAGGCCAGTGAGCAGGCCGTTACAGTAGTCTAATCTACTGGAGACAAACGCATGGATAAGTCTCTCTAAATCTGGTTTAGACACTTTACCTTTGATTTTGGCAATGTTTTTAGATGGTGAAAAGCTGCTGATGTTATTGATTTGACGTGGCTATTAAAGTTCAAGTCTGAGTCCATTATTACCCCCAGATTTCTAACTTGGTTTATAGGTTTTAGAGCGAGACTCTGGAGGTGACCGCTAACACTTTCTCTTTGTTTCTGTGGCCAAAAATGATTATTTCAGTCTTGTCTGAGTTCAGCTGGAGAAAGTTGTTTTGCATCCACAAACTGATCTGTTGGATGCAGTGACAGAGTGAATCTACTGGTCCATAGTCACCTGCCGATAGTGAAACATAGATCTGAGTGTCGTCTGCATAATTGTGATAGGACACATTTTCACTGCGTATCAACTGACCCAACGGCAGCATGTAGAGGTTGAACAGAAGGGGACCCAGGACTGACCCTTGGGGCACTCCACAGGTCAGGGTCATGTGGTCTGAGACACAGCTACCAATTTCAACAAAGTACTTCCTGTCTTCCAGATAGGACCTTAACCAGTTTAGGGCAGTGCCAGTGATGCCCACCCAGTCCTCTAGTCTCTGTAAGAGGATCCCATGATCGACAGTGTCAAAAGCAGCACTCAGATCTAACAGAATTAAGACTGAAGCTTTGCCCGTGTCAGTGTTCAGGCGGATGTCATTTGTCACCTTGACAAGAGCAGTCTCAGTGCTGTGATGAGGTCTAAAACCTGACTGAAAAAACATCAAATAAGTTGTTTATTAAGAGGAAATCTGTGAGCTGTTGGTAAACAACCTTTTCAAGGACTTTGCCCCAAAATGTCGGATTAAAAATGGGCTGGTAATGACTCAGTACTGCGGCATCAAGACTGCTCTTCTTTAGGGGAGGCTTTATGTCCGCAGTTTTCAAAGACATTGGGAATGTTCCAGATTGAAGCGACATGTTAACTATGTGAGTGAATGGTGCTAACAAACTGTTCAGCACAGACTTTAGAAATCTGGTGGGTAACACATCGAGGCAGCATGTAGATGAACTCAGACTGGTGATGATCTCATGGACAGTTTTGTCAGTTACTGGTGCAAAGTGAGTTAGCTCTAAGTGTCTTGGTGGTTTTAGGGTAATTTCTTGCATTGTGGGATTTATAGCATTTTTAATGCCCTGAACTTTGTCATTAAAGAATAATGCAAACTCATTACACTTGGATATGGAAATGAGTTCTAACGGCAGCTGAGCTGGAGGGTTTGTTAATCTGTTTACTGTGGCAAACAGGACACGCGAGTTGTTACTACAGCTTCCAATAATTTCAGAGAAATATCTTTCCCTAGTTCTACATAAGTTTAGGTTGTACATGTTCAGCTTCTCTTTTTAAATCTCTTTTTGAACCTGGAGCTTTGACTTGCGCCATTTCCGTTCGGCCCTGCGGCACTCCCTTTTCTGTACTGACCGAATCATCATTTCTCCATGGCCCCTTCTGCTTATTTTTAACCATTTTAGCCTTCATAGGGGCGATGGTGTCCAGAACATTCAAAACACTAGATGTAACAGAGTTCAACAAATCATTTACATTAGAACATGAGACATTTTCAAAGTTTATCATTTCCATAAACAGTGCACCTGTGCCATCACTTATGTGTCTCCTCTGAACAACTGCAGGACCAGCCGGTGGTTTGGGAGAAACAGACAGGTCAAAGAAGACACAGAAATGATCAGACAGAGCAGCATCGATCACATTAACATTTGAAATATTTACCCCCTTTGTAATTATGAGATCTACAGTGTGTCCTTTGCTGTGGGTGGGGCCTCTCACATGCTGAGTAAGACACTTTGAGCACAATCTGTGCACAAAGTAATTCAAAGTTACAATCAAAATACACACAGATACAAAATTTCAATAAAAGAACTGTGTTAGAACTGTGTTTAGCTTGGCTTTAAACATTGTCAGAGCAGAGGCCTGTCTCACATCTTCAGTAGGACTACTCCAGATTTCAGCAGCATAAAGTGGAAATGCTCACCGGTATTCCCCATGTTTAGTCCTGACTTACCTTGGTCACCACTAAGAGATCCTAAGAGTCTGAGTTGGTTCATACTCTATGTGACATAGACCTGAGCACAGGACTAATGTGACCGTACTTCCTGGTTCTGGTCAGGACCCGAGCAACAGCGGTCTGGATGTACTGCAGCTGTTTTACAGCCTGTTTGGAGAGGCCAGTGAGCAGGCCATTAAAGAGGTCTAATCTACTGGAGACAAATGCTGGAATAAGTCTCTCCAAGTCTGTTATTGATTTGATGTGGCTGTTAAAGTTAACGTCTGAGTCCTTTATTACCCCCAGATTTCGACCTTGATTTGTAGGTTTTAGAGTGAGAAAATGGAGGTGAATGCAAACACTTCTCTTTGTTTTTGTGAGCTGAAGACGATGATTTCAGCCTTGTCTGAGTTCTGCAGAGAAAATTGTTTTGCATCCACACATTGATCTGTTGGAGGCAGTGAAAGGTTGAATACTGGTCCATATTCACCTGCTTATCAGTGAAACATAGTTCTGATATCATCTGTGTTGTTGTGGTAGGACATATTGTAACTGCACAGCCTGTAAAGGTTGAACAGGTTGAAGAGGTCCAAGGATTGGCCCATGGGGTCCCCACAGGTCAAAGCCATATGGTCCGACACAGGGTGACCAATCTTATTATGCTATATATTTTTTTCACAACTACAAACTATATAAAATTTGCATGTAAAATTAAACTAAATATGACTAATTCAATGTTGTTTTGTGATTGCAAAAGAAATCAACTTATGTGTTTTTTTTATTTATTTATTTTATCTTATTTATTTTTTAACAACAACAAAAGGAAAATATGGGAGTGTAAGTGAATGATTTTAGTATTTCAAATCTGCTTTAATACAATCCATATGTACCATACTAAATTGTGCTGTATAATTCTTGAATGTATCAATTTCATTTATGTATTGTAGCACTGAAAAACTAACAAACAAACATACTGTATTGTTTGTTTTACACAACTAATCAAATGCAGGCAATGTAATGAATTATGTATGAACACCATAATCATTTGCATACAACTGTAAAATATTCAATCATTTATTTACTATGTTTAGAACGTAAGCGATGAATAAATGGATGAATGACACACAGAGCACAAACATCTTTTCTGGGATAAAATAAGCCCTCCATTGTATACAATTATAGACCCTTTAAAAGACTATGTCATCAGAACATAGGAACATAGGAGGTGTAATGAGAAAAAGAGAATAAACCGTAATACTCTTCCAATAAGTAACTGACATGGAATCTAAAGTAAATGGATTTAAGTTTTGAGACAAAAAATAAGAATCAATTTTGATTTTCCAGGGTAGACAGAACATTATTTCAAAACCTCTAAATTGTATTTGATTTTTGCAAAAAGGTGAATTTACTCCTAAATCACAATTAAGTAGGATTCTAGAGTTAAGTTATTTAAGTTAAATGTTTAATTAATGACTTGTTTCATATTTTCCAGCCTTTTTTCAAATCCTTAAACGTGTAAGTAACAAAGAATACTAATGATGAGAAAAGCAATTCCATTGGTTGACACAGATTTGTTAATTAATTATTTGCTTAAATTGGCTGTTGACCTCAGGATCAGCCTGAGATGGGGCCACTGCTTTTTTCAGCTGCTCCTGCCCGTTCCCTCAAACTCACAAACATATTGTAAATTGTATATTTTAATATGGATCTATTTAACTCTGCTTTGGACAAAAATATCACATTTGTGCGTCCACCTTTTTTCATTATACGCGGTTTTATCGGCATCCCAAATGTGAAATATTATTATGTATTTCTATTTTTTGTCTTTCTCTTCTCTGTCATTGGAAATGCATTTGTGATGCTTCTTATACTTGTGGATCATAACCTACAGACTCCTAAATACATTGCAGTTTTTAGCCTTTCTTTTTCTGATTTGCTTCAAAGTTGTGCATTAGTCCCAAAACTTCTAGATATATTTTTGTTCGGCCACGATCGTATCTCTTACAACGACTGCATGGTGTTTATGTTTTTCTGTTATGTAGGCCTTTCCATGGAGGCTTTAAACTTAGTGGCTCTTTCCTACGACAGACTCATAGCTATAATGTCACCTCTGCACTATCGCCTCAGAGTTACTCACAAGTCTATGTTCAGATTAATTGCATTTTTCTGGATTTTTGTTATTCTAGCAATGCTAATTGTAATAGGCCTCCTGACGAGACTTTCATTTTGTGGTTCTGTGGTTATAAAGAGTTATTTTTGTGATCACGGCCAGCTGTACAAACTTAGTTGCAATGATACATCACCAAATAAGGTTATGGGTATTTTGCTACCTCTTCTTATCTTATGGTTTCCTCTTGCATTCATTTTGGCAAGTTATATCAGAATAGGCATTGCACTGGCCAAGATATCGACAATGCAAGAAAGAGTAAAAGCATTTAAAACTTGCTCTGCACATCTTTCACTCGTGGCAATATATTTTGTACCTATTTTGACAACCTTTACAATTGGTGCAGCTATAGATCCAAATGTTAGGATTATAAACCTTTCACTAGCATCTGTGTTACCTCCTCTGTTGAATCCTGTCATATATGTGCTGCAGACGCAAGAAATCAAAGACTCTGTGAAGAAACTTATCAAAGTAAAAAGACAAAATGTGATTACAGTGAAGATAGTCAAGTGAAGAAACCACTATGTGACAAATACAAGGGTATTTTAGAAGTGTATTGTGTATTAAAGTTTTTTTTTTTATCATTTTGTATGTTGTTGTTATTTCAATTTTACATTATTTAAACTTATGCTATACTATAATCTGCATTTTTAGAGAGATATGTTTGAAAAACTGGTTCTCTTGTATAAATCACTACTTGTTTAGTGTGGGCATGTTCAGGCAGTGGGAGTGACCAGGCAAGTCCAGTTTATTTGTAGAGCACATTTCATACACAAGGCAATTCAAAGTGCTTCACACAGCAGGAAAAATGCATTCAAATCACAAAGAAATTACAGAAACAGAAATACAATAAAATTAACTAAATTAAAAATTAAATAAAGAACACCTAGCCACAAAGGGTAACGTGTTTTCAGAGTCCAACTCCTTTTTAAATAAATCACAAACAAAAGAGAAGAGTGCAAAGAAAAAATCCTTTCAGTCACATGCGCAGCTAAACAAAACTGTTTTTTAGCTTAGATTTGAACATTGTCAGAGTAGAAGCCTGTCTCACATCTTCAGGAAGACTGTTCCAGATTTTAGCTGCATAAAACTGAAATGCAGATTCCCCATGTTTTGTCCTGACTCTGAGCACCTGCAGGAGGCCGGTCCATGTTTAGTCCTGACTCTGGCACCAGCAGGAGGCCGGTCCCTGAGGCCCTCAGAGTCTGAGATGGTTCATATGGCACTAACATAGCCAAGATGTACTTTGGTGCTAGGCCATGGAGAGACTTGTACACAAGCAGAGCTGCTTTAAAGTCTATTCTCTGAGCCACAGGAACCAGTGCAGAGACCTGAGAACAGGACTAATGTGATCATACTTCCTGGTTCTAGTCAGGACCCGAGCAGCAGCGTTCTGGATGTACTGCAGCTGTTTTACAGCTCGTTTGGAGAGTTCAGTGAACAGGCCGTTACAGTAGTCTCATCTACTGGAGACAAACGCATGGATAAGTCTCTCTAAATCTGGTTTTGACACTATATTTTTGATTTTGGCAATGTTTTTTAGATGGTAAAAAGCTGCTGATGTTATTGATTTGACGTGGCTATTAAAGTTCAAGTCTGAGTCCATTATTACCCCCAGATTTCTAACTTGGTTTGTAGGTTTTAGAGCGAGACTCTGGAGGTGACCGCTAACACTTTCTCTTTGTTTCTGTGGGCCAAAAACGATTATTTCAGTCTTGTCTGAGTTCAGCTGGAGAAAGTTGTTTTGCATCCACAAACTGATCTGTTGGATGCAGTGACAGAGTGAATCTACTGGTCCATATTCACCTGCTGACAGTGAAACATAGATCTGAGTGTCGTCTGCATAATTGTGATAGGACACATTTTCACTGCGTATCAACTGACCTAACAGCAGCATGTAGAGGTTGAACAGAAGGGGACCCAGGACTGACCCTTGGGGCACTCCACAGGTCAGGGTCATGTGGTCTGAGACACAGCTACCAATTTCAACAAAGTACTTCCTGTCTTCCAGATAAGACCTTAGCCAGTTTAGGGCAGTGCCAGTGATGCCCACCCAGTCCTCTAGTCTCTGTAAGAGGATCCCATGATCGACAGTGTCAAAAGCAGCACTCAGATCTAACAGAATTAAGACTGAAGCTTTGCCCGTGTCAGTGTTCAGGCGGATGTCATTTGTCACCTTGACAAGAGCAGTCTCAGTGCTGTGATGAGGTCTAAAACCTGACTGAAAAAACATCAAATAAGTTGTTTATTAAGAGGAAATCTGTTAGCTGTTGGTAAACAACCTTTTCAAGGACTTTGCCCCAAAATGTCAGATTAGAAATGGGCTGGTAATGACTCAGTACTGCGGCATCAAGACTGCTCTTCTTTAGGGGAGGCTTTATGTCCGCAGTTTTCAAAGACATTGGGAATGTTCGAGATTGAAGCGACATGTTAACTATGTGAGTGAATGGTGCTAACAAACTGTTCAGCACAGACTTTAGAAATCTGGTGGGTAACACATCGAGGCAGCATGTAGATGAACTCAGACTGGTGATGAGCTCATGGACAGTTTTGTCAGTTACTGGTGCAAAGTGAGTTAGCTCTAAGTGTCTTGGTGGTTTTAGGGTAATTTTTTGCATTGTGGGATTTATAGCATTTTTAATGCCCTGAACTTTGTCATTAAAGAATAATGCAAACTCATTACACTTGGATGTGGAAATGAGTTCTAACGGCAGCTGAGCTGGAGGGTTTGTTAATCTGTTTACTGTGGCAAACAGGACACGCGAGTTGTTACTGCAGCTTCCAATAATTTCAGAGAAATATCTTTCCCTAGTTCTACATAAGTTTAGGTTGTACATGTTCAGCTTATCTTTGTAAATCTCTTTTTGAACCTGGAGCTTTGACTTGCGCCATTTCCGTTCGGCCCTGCGGCACTCCCTTTTCTGTGCTGACCGAATCATCATTTCTCCATGGCCCCTTCTGCTTATTTTTAACCATTTTAGCCTTCATAGGGGCGATGGTGTCCAGAACATTCAAAACACTAGATGTAACAGAGTTCAACAAATCATTTACATTAGAACATGAGACATTTTCAAAGTTTATCATTTCCATAAACAGTGCACCTGTGCCATTACTTATGTGTCTCCTCTGAACAACTGCAGGACCAGCCGGTGGTTTGGGAAAAACAGACAGGTCAAAGAAGACACAGAAATGATCAGACAGAGCAACATCGATCACATTAACATTTGAAATATTTACCCCCTTTGTAATTATGAGATCTAGAGCGTGTCCTTTGCTGTGGGTGAGGCCTCTCACATGCTGAGTAAGACACTTTGAGCACAATCTGTGCACAAAGTAATTCAAAGTTACAATCAAAATACACACAGATACAAAATTTCAATAAAAGAACTGTGTTAGAACTGTGTTTAGCTTGGCTTTAAACATTGTCAGAGCAGAGGCCTGTCTCACATCTTCAGTAGGACTACTCCAGATTTCAGCAGTATAAAGTGGAAATGCTCACCGGTATTCCCCATGTTTAGTCCTGACTCACCTTGGTCACCACTAAGAGATCCTGAGAGTCTGAGTTGGTTCATACTCTATGTGACATAGACCTGAGCACAGGACTAATGTGACCGTACTTCCTGGTTCTAGTCAGGACCCGAGCAACAGCGTTCTGGATGTACTGCAGCTGTTTTACAGCTTGTTTGGAGAGGCCAGTGAGCCGGCCATTAAAGAGGTCTAATCTACTGGAGACAAATGCTGGAATAAGTCTCTCCAAGTCTGTTATTGATTTGATGTGGCTGTTAAAGTTAACGTCTGAGTCCTTTATTACCCCCAGATTTCGACCTTGATTTGTAGGTTTTAGAGTGAGAAAATGGAGGTGAATGCAAACACTTCTCTTTGTTTTTGTGAGCTGAAGACGATGATTTCAGCCTTGTCTGAGTTCTGCAGAGAAAATTGTTTTGCATCCACGCATTGATCTGTTGGAGGCAGTGAAAGGTTGAATACTGGTCCATATTCACCTGCTTATCAGTGAAACATAGTTCTGATATCATCTGTGTTGTTGTGGTAGGACACATTGTAACTGCACAGCCTGTAAAGGTTGAACAGGTTGAAGAGGTCCAAGGATTGGCCCATGGGGTCCCCACAGGTCAAAGCCATATGGTCCGACACAGAGTGACCAATCTTATTATGCTATATATTTTTTTCACAACTACAAACTATATAAAATTTGCATGAAAAATTAAACTAAATATGACTAATTCAATGTTGTTTTGTGATTGCAAAAAAAAAATCAACTTATGTGTTTTTTTTATTTATTTATTTTATTTTATTTATTTTTTAACAACAACAAAAGGAAAATATGGGAGTGTAAGTGAATGATTTTAGTATTTCAAATCTGCTTTAATACAATCCATATGTACCATACTAAATTGTGCTGTATAATTCTTGAATGTATCAATTTCATTTATGTATTGTAGCACTGAAAAACTAAAAAACAAACATACTGTATTGTTTGTTTTACACAACTAATCAAATGCAGGCAATGTAATGAATTATGTATGAACACCATAATCATTTGCATACAACTGTAAAATATTCAATCATTTAGCAGCATCACAGAGAGGGAGAGGAAGAGGCTGGACAGAGTCATCAAGAAGTCCAGCTCCGTCCTGGGCTGTGCTCTGGACTCGGTGCAGGAGGTGGGGGACAGGAGGGTTCTGGCTAGATTCACATCTATGCTGGACCATGAGTGTCACCCCCTGCAGGACACTCTCTCCGCTCTGGAGAGCAGCTTCAGTGAGAGACTGATCCACCCTCGCTGTGTGAAGGAAAGGTTCCGTAGGTCTTTCCTTCCGCTGCTGTCAGACTTTATAACAAAAACTGTTAGTACTGAACACTCGCAATACTGACCTAACCTAATACTGATGTGCAATTCTGTCAAATGTGCAATTGCTGTTGGAATTCATGTGCAATTACTGTGCAATTACTGTGAAATTCATGTGCAATCTATGTGCTGTCGTGACACATATTCATGTGCAATTACTGTCGTGATCACATGCAATGGTATTTATTTATTTATTTATTTATTTGTCTATGGGAGTTTTTATTTATTTATAGGAGATCTTCTACTGAAAGTGTTTTTCAGACTTCCTATAAGTGATCTGTTCTTCTGTATCTACCTCTGTATCTACCTAAGTTGCACCAATGAAATTTCCCCATGTGGGACAATAAAGGAATATCTTATCTTATCTTATCTTATTTACTATGTTTAGAACGTAAGCGATGAATAAATGGATGAATGACACACAGAGCACAAACATCTTTTCTGGGATAAAATAAGCCCTCCATTGTATACAATTATAGACCCTTTAAAAGACTATGTCATCAGAACATAGGAACATAGGAGGTGTAATGAGAAAAAGAGAATAAACCGTAATACTCTTCCAATAAGTAACTGACATGGAATCTAAAGTAAATGGATTTATGTTTTGAGACAAAAAATAAGAATCAATTTTGATTTTCCAGGGTAGACAGAACATTATTTCAAAACCTCTAAATTTTATTTGATTTTTGCAAAAAGGTGAATTTACTCCTAAATCACAATTAAGTAGGATTCTAGAGTTAAGTTATTTAAGTTAAATGTTTAATTAATGAATTGTTTCATATTTTCCAGCCTTTTTTCAAATCCTTAAACGTGTAAGTAACAAAGAATACTAATGATGAGAAAAGCAATTCCATTGGTTGACACAGATTTGTTAATTAATTATTTGCTTAAATTGGCTGTTGACCTCAGGATCAGCCTGAGATGGGGCCACTGCTTTTTTCAGCTGCTCCTGCCCGTTCCCTCAAACTCACAAACATATTGTAAATTGTATGTTTTAAAATGGATCTATTTAACTCTGCTTTGGACAAAAATATCACATTTGTGCGTCCACCTTTTTTCATTATACGCGGTTTTATCGGCATCCCAAATGTGAAATATTATTATGTATTTCTATTTTTTGTCTTTCTCTTCTCTGTCATTGGAAATGCATTTGTGATGCTTCTTATACTTGTGGATCATAACCTACAGACTCCTAAATACATTGCAGTTTTTAGCCTTTCTTTTTCTGATTTGCTTCAAAGTTGTGCATTAGTCCCAAAACTTCTAGATATATTTTTGTTCGGCCACGATCGTATCTCTTACAACGACTGCATGGTGTTTTTGTTTTTCTGTTATGTAGGCCTTTCCATGGAGGCTTTAAACTTAGTGGCTCTTTCCTACGACAGACTCATAGCTATAATGTCACCTCTGCACTATCACCTCAGAGTTACTCACAAGTTTATGTTCAGATTAATTACATTTTTCTGGATTTTTGTTATACTAGTAGTGCTAATGGCAATAGGCCTCCTGACGAGACTTTCATTTTGTGGTTCTGTGGTTATAAAGAGCTATTTTTGTGATCACGGCCAGCTGTACAGACTTGGTTGCAATGATACATCACCAAATGAAGTTCTTCGCCATTTATTACCTGTACTTATCTTATGGTTTCCTCTTGCATTCATTTTGGCAAGTTATATCAGAATAGGTATTGCACTGGCCAAGATATCGACAATGCAAGAAAGAGTAAAAGCATTTAAAACTTGCTCTGCACATCTTTCACTTGTGGCAATATATTTTGTACCTATTTTGACAACCTTTACAATAGGTCCAGCTATAGATCCAAATGTTAGGATTATAAACCTTTCGCTAACATCCGTGTTGCCTCCTCTGTTGAATCCTGTCATATATGTGCTGCAGACGCAAGAGATCAAAGACTCTGTGAAGAAACTTATCAAAGTAAAAAGACAAAATGTGATTACAGTGAAGATAGTCAAGTGAAGAAACCACATTAAGTAAAAAATACAAGGTATTTTAGAATTGTATTGTGTATTTAAGTATTTTTTTGTATTATGTATGTATGTTGTTGATATTTAATTATTTCCCAACTAATGCTATACTATAATTTGCATTTTTTAGAGAGATATGTTTGAATAACTGGTTCTCTTGTATAAATCACTAATTGTTTAGTGAGGGCATGTTCAGGCAGTGGGAATGACCAGGCAAGGCCCAGTTTATTTGTAGAGCACAATTTGTACACAAAGTAATTCACACAGATACAAACTTTCAATTAAAAAAACGTTTATAAAAGAGAGCAGATCATATGCACAGTTAGAACTGTGTTTTGCTTGGATTTAAACATTGTCAGAGCAGAGGCCTGTCTCACATCTTCAGGAGGACTATTCCAGATTTCAGCTGCATAAAGTGGAAATGCTTACCAGTATTCCCCATGTTTAGTCCTGACTCTGGTTACCATCAAGAGATCCTGAGAGTCTGAGATGGTTCATACTCTATGTGACATAGACCCGAGCACAGGACTAATGTGATGGTACTTCCTGGTTCTAGTCAGGACCCGAGCAGCAGCGTTCTGGATGTACTGCAGCTGTTTTACAGCTCGTTTGGAGAGGCCAGTGAGCAGGTCGTTACAGTAGTCTAATCTACTGGAGACAAACGCATGGATAAGTCTCTCCAAGTCTGGTTTGGACACTATAGTTTTGATTTTGGCAATGTCTTTAAATGGTAGAAAGCTGCTGATGTTATTGATTTGATGTGGCTGTTAAAGTTAACGTCTGAGTCATTTATTACCCCCAGATTTCGACCTTGATTTGTAGGTTTTAGAGTGAGAAAATGGAGGTGAATGCAAACACTTCTCTTTGTTTTTGTGAGCTGAAGACGATGATTTCAGCCTTGTCTGAGTTCTGCAGAGAAAATTGTTTTGCATCCACACATTGATCTGTTGGAGGCAGTGAAAGGTTGAATACTGGTCCATATTCACCTGCTTATCAGTGAAACATAGTTCTGATATCATCTGTGTTGTTGTGGTAGGACACATTGTAACTGCACAGCCTGTAATGGTTGAACAGGTTGAAGAGGTCCAAGGATTGGCCCATGGGGTCCCCACAGGTCAAAGCCATATGGTCCGACACAGAGTGACCAATCTTATTATGCTATATATTTTTTTCACAACTACAAACTATATAAAATTTGCATGTAAAATTAAACTAAATATGACTAATTCAATGTTGTTTTGTGATTGCAAAAGAAAAAATCAACTTATGTAGTTAACAACAACAAAAAGAAAATATGGGAGTGTAAGTGAATGATTTTAGTATTTCAAATCTGCTTTAATACAATCCATATGTACCATACTAAATTGTGCTGTATAATTCTTGAATGTATCAATTTCATTTATGTATTGTAGCACTGAAAAACTAACAAACAAACAAACAAACAAACATACTGTATTGTTTGTTTAACACAACTAATCAAATGCAGGCAATGTAATGAATTATGTATGAACACCATAATCATTTGCATACAACTGTAAAATATTCAATTATTTATTTACTATGTTTAGAACGTAAGCGATGAATAAATGGATGAATGATACACAGAGCACAAACATCTTTTCTGGGATAAAATAAGCCCTCCATTGTATACAATTATAGACCCTTTAAAAGACTATGTCATCAGAACATAGGAACATAGGAGGTGTAATGAGAAAAAGTGAATAAACCATAACACTCTTCCAATAAGTAACTGACATCAAATCTAATGGGTTTAAGTTTTGAGACAAAAAATAAGAATCAATTTAGATTTTCCAGGGCAGACAGAACATTATTTCAAAATCTCTAAATTGTATTTGATTTTTGCAAAAAGTAGAAATCACACCTTAATCATAATTAAGTAGGATTCTAGAGTCAAATTCTAATTTAAATGTTTAATTTGTATATTTTTTTCATATTTTCCTGCCCTTTTCCAAATCCTAAACATGTAAGTACAGTAATAAGGAATAATAATAAAGACCAAAGCAATTCCATTGGCTGACACAGATTTGTTAATTAATTATTTGCTTAAATTGGCTGTTGACCTCAGGATCAGCCTGAGATGGGGCCACTGCTTTTTTAGTTGCTCCTGCCCGTTCCCTCAAACTCACAAACATGTTGTGAATTGTATGTGTATGTTTTAAAATGGATCTATTTAACTCTGCTTTGGACAAAAATATCACATTTGTGCGTCCACCTTTTTTCATTATACGCGGTTTTATCGGCATCCCAAATGTGAAATATTATTATGTATTTCTATTTTTTGTCTTTCTCTTCTCTGTCATTGGAAATGCATTTGTGATGCTTCTTATACTTGTGGATCATAACCTACAGACTCCTAAATACATTGCAGTTTTTAGCCTTTCTTTTTCTGATTTGCTTCACAGTTGTGCATTAGTCCCAAAACTTCTAGATATATTTTTGTTCAGCCACGATCGTATCTCTTACAACGACTGCATGGTGTTTATGTTTTTCTGTTATGTAGGCCTTTCCATGGAGGCTTTAAACTTAGTGGCTCTTTCCTACGACAGACTCATAGCTATAATGTCACCTCTGCACTATCACCTCAGAGTTACTCACAAGTTTATGTTCAGATTAATTGCATTTTTCTGGGTTTTTGTTATACTAGTAGTGCTAATGGC
The DNA here is from genome assembly GCF_026437365.1 of Eucyclogobius newberryi. NCBI lineage: Eukaryota > Metazoa > Chordata > Actinopteri > Gobiiformes > Gobiidae > Eucyclogobius > Eucyclogobius newberryi. The sequence continues at coordinate 5,377,298 of NW_027315779.1, forward strand.
AATAGGCCTCCTGACGAGACTTTCATTTTGTGGTTCTGTGGTTATAAGGAGCTATTTTTGTGATCACGGCCCGCTGTACACACTTGGTTGCAATGATGCATTACCAAATAATGTTATTGGCTATTTGTTACCTGTACTTATCTTATGGTTTCCTCTTGCATTCATTTTGGCAAGTTATTTCCGTATAGGTGTTACACTGGCCAAGATATCGACAATGCAAGAAAGAGTAAAAGCATTTAAAACTTGCTCTGCACATCTTTCACTCGTGACAATATATTTTGTACCTATTTTGACAACCTTTACAATAGGTCCAGCTATAGATCCAAATGTTAGGATTATAAACCTTTCGCTAACATCCGTGTTGCCTCCTCTGTTGAATCCTGTCATATATGTGCTGCAGACGCAAGAAATCAAAGCCTCTGTGAAGAAACTTATCAAAGTAAAAAGACAAAATGTGATTACAGTGAAGATAGTCAAGTGAAGAAACCACATTAAGTGAAAAATACAAGGTCTATTAGAAGTGTATTATGTATTAAAGTATTTTTTGTATTATGTACGTTTGTTGTTGATATTTAATTCTTTCCAAACTTATGTTATACTATAATTTGCATTTTTTAGAGAGATATGTTTGAATAACTGGTTCTCTTGTATAAATCACTACTTGTTTAATGAGGGCATGTTCAGGCAGTGGGAATGACCAGGCAAGGCCCAGTTTATTTGTAGAGCACAATTTATACACAACATAATTCAAAGTTACAATCAAAATTCACACAGATACAAACTTTCAATAAAAATAAACTTTTAAAAGAGAAGAGAGCAGATCATATGCACAGCTAGAACTGTGTTTAGCATGGATTTAAACATTGTCAGAGCAGAGACCTGTCTCACCCAGATTTCAGCTGCATAAAGTGGAAATGCTTACCAGTATTCCCCATGTTTAGTCCTGACTCTGGTCACCACCAAGAGATCCTGAGAGTCTGAGATGGTTCATACTCTATGTGACATAGATCTGAGCACAGTACTAATGTGATGGTACTTCCTGGTTCTAGTCAGGACCCGAGCAGCAGCGTTCTGTATGTACTGCAGCTGTTTTACAGCTCGTTTGGTGAGGCCAGTGAGCCGGCCGTTAAATAAGTCTAATCTAATGGAGACAAATGCATGGATTAGTTTCTCCAAGTCTGGTTTAGACAATATATATTTTTGATTTTTTTAAGATAGTAAAAGCTGCTGATATTATTGATTTGAAGTTGCTGGCAACATTCATGTCTGAGTACATTATTACCCCAAGACTTCTTTTTTTTATTTCAATTTAATTTTTTTTATTGTTAAATGTAAGAACACAAAAAATAAACACAGTGGAAGAGAACCACGACCACAGAGAGCAGATACAAATTAAAAACAGCAGCCATCCAACCAATAATTGAAAAAATCTAATCATGGCCTAGAAAACCCTAAAAGAAAAATGTCCCATTTAGTCCAAAGGTCTATTAAATGTATAAAATTTCAGGTTAAGTCCGAATGTAATTTTTTCCATATTACGAATGTCCATTATAATGTTAGTCCAGTCCATGATTGTCGGTACATTTTGTGTCTTCCATTTTTCTGCCAGGGTCTTTTTTGCTGCCGCCAGGAGGATGCTCCAGAGATAAATGAAGATAAGTTTGTTATCTTAAGTTCGGGAGCAGGAACACACCCCTTCCTGTGGCTACTATATTTAAGCATCCAGATCACATACACCTGTGTTCATGATGTCGTGTCCCTGCCACCCTCTTTTCAATTGTTCTAATTATTCTAATTTATCTCCTAGATGGTGGATTAAGGCCCGGCAGCCTACTGCCCTCATCGCCAGAAGCTCCAAAACGGCATCCATTTCTGTACAGTTGTGTTGTTCATGTTTCTCGCATACCAATAAACAGTTTGCATCGTAGCTGGGGTCGTGGTCCTTGATAGCAAACTGCCAATTGTATCCATGGCAGGAGTCCTGAGGCCCAAATACATTGTTTTTAAATCCAGCGGAATGGAAATGTCTTATATTGTCCGTAAGGCTTTATTGATCTCCATCCAAAACCTCTGAGCAACAGGACAATCGCATGACACATGATAGTGATTTGCCTCCTGGCTGCCACATCCTCTCCAACAGTCTACAGTTTCCTGTGATATATGGACACTTTGACATGGGGTTATAAAGAAATGAGACACATTCTTCCAACAGAATTCTCCCCAGATATGTGATCCTCCAATGAGATGCACACATACTTTCCCACTCTTTATCAGCACAAAGTGACCCTCTCTTTCCCATTTACCCTTAATGTAATCAGTAGAGTGACTGCCCAGATTGTTATAATTATAATAACTCATTATTTGTAAATACCTATAAAAGTCCTGCTTCTCCAAGCCAAAGGACACAACTCATCAAAGCTCTACAGATGTTTCTCCTTCATACCTCTAGTTGTCCAGACCTTAAATCTTGAGTGTAAAAGACAACAAATTTAAGATTTTTACGTCTTTTTTACTTTGTATGTTTTGATTAGCTCTCCTTCCATGTTGTAAGAACAGATTTCACCCAAGGGTTCTTCATCCCCCCAAAATGACTCAACCATCCGTGATCTGCCAGTAAGGCCTGTACGGGAATACCCAGCACAACATTGGACGGTCCTTCATCTGCCTGGAAGATCTGGTTCTCCTGATGAACTTGTTCTCCTCCTGAAGAACTGGTTCTCCTCCTGAAGAACTAGTTCTCCTCCTGAGTGGGTATAGCTTCACTGTCTCTCTCACGTCCGCCTGTCCATCTGAGGGAGTCAGATCCCCCCTTCACTCTGGAACTCCTCCAGGTTTCTACTTTTGCCCAAGAAGGTTTTTTGAAGTTTTTCCTGGCCGAGAAGGAGGGTCTAAGGACAGGGGACTCTGGAACATCGTCTCTCGTCCCCACGGATATTGTTTAACCCGTTTTTCACTGTTGCCCTCAGAGGCAACTGTTGTTGTGATTTTGGGCGTTGCAAAAGGCCGTGTCTACAGAGCCGCGGCGCGGTCAAATAGCCCAGCAGTTTCAGAAGCCGCGGCACGGCCATATAGCCTCATGGCTAACCCTAACCTTAACCTTAACCCTAACCTTAACCCTAACCTTAACCTTAACCCTAACCCTGACCCTGACCCTAAACCTAAACCTAACCCTAACCTTAACCCTGACCCTAAACCTAACCCGGCGTGGTCAAATTGCCTATCAGTTTCGGCCGCGCGCCGCGGCTCTGTAGACACTCCCGTTGCAAAAATAAATTGAAATGAACATTACTCAATATTTTTCCATTGAGCCTCATATTCTGGGTCACAACAATATAGTAAGGCTCTGATCTGAACTGAAATAACAAAATATTTCAAAGAAGGTAAACCCCAGTCTCCTTTTTCTTTTGATAGTTGGAAAGTATTAAATTGGATATTTTTCCCACCCCTGCCATATATATTTTGCGATTGCGTTATTCCACTCATAAAACCGCCGTTTGGGGATGGAAATGGAAGAGTCTTGAACAGATAGAGAAATCTTTAAATCCATAACTGTTGATAGGTCTCTTTGGAGAACCACACCTAAATATCCAAGCAATTCCGTTTACCATTTAAATAGGTGGGTCTTTCTAAAGGTCAGAGGGGGATGCCAGAATGAAATAATTACAGTTTTTTGTACATTAATTTTGTATCCAGATTTTTGGGAGAAAATCCATCAGATTAGATATTGAAATATCTGGTTTGAGACAATTTTATGTTCAGTCCCATCAATTATAACACCATGCATTGTTTTTGATTGTCTGATAAATTGGGCCAATTGTTCCAAATACAAAGCAAATAGGAGGGAAGACCAGGCACAGCCATGTCCGACCCCCCTTTCCAGAGTCAGTGACCATTCATTTTAATTCATTTTCATTTTTCATCTTGATGTTGGACCATCATTAAGAGCCCTCAAATTTTGTATAATTAGATTGTCAATTTGAAATTTGTTTCAAATAAATATGGCCATGTATCCGATCAAAAGCCTTCTCAGCATCCAAACAAATTATTATGGCTTTGTTTTGTTGTTCTTTAAATTTGTGGAAGTTGGAGATATTAATCGCCAACTGGTGCTCAGGAGCGGGACCACGCCTCAACCTCTACTCCATTAGTAAATACGCATCACTCTCTAACCACACCTCTAATTACCCAGAAGCCCTATTTATAAGGCCTATTCACAGCATATCTCGTCGTCTCTGCTCTCTCGACAGAGAGACACTCAGTCAGCAGCGCGTTCGTTCGAACAAGAACCTGAGCCGTTTTTTCGCCCGCGCCGGCCGGTGTGCGCTCCCGCGCGCCGCTTCGAGCACCGTTCCGTGTGCCGCTCCCACTGGCGTCTCCACACAGGCGGACACCAGAGACCGTGCCGAAGCCGGCGGACACTTCTTTCAGACGCTACAACGATAAATATCCCTTTTTTGTCAGCTCCGCACTTCCTGGTTCTCCGAGGCGCGCAGCCGATGACGTCACCATCACCCCACGGCCGTAGCTCGACCCCTCAGCTCCCCCTGGTGGCAGGAGCCAGGTTGTACAAATTAATTTAAAACAGATTAAACACGTTCAGAGGGACTTGGCAACGCCCCAGCTTTGTCCAAAATGTAGGACTGCCTCTTTTCTCAATCTTTCCCATCTAATAATTTCTCTCATCTCCTTCTTTGCAGTTGCACTCAACTCCCTCGAAACGCATTCCTCTATCCCTCCACTGTATTTACACCCACATTCTACTGCCATTCAATTGCTACATTCATTTGCTACATCTACAACTCACAGTTACAGCTCACAGCTTCAACTCACAGCTTCAACTCACAGCTTCTACTCACAGTTACAGCTAACAGCTACTATTCACAGCTTCTACTCACAGTTACAGCTAACAGCTACTATTCACAGCTTCTACTCACAGTTACAGCTAACAGCTACTATTCACAGCTTCTACTCACAGTTACAGCTCACAGCAACTACTTGCAGGTACTACTCACAGGTACAGCTCACAGGTACAGCTCTACAGCTCAACTCACAGCTACAGCTCTACAGCTCAACACACAGCTACAGCAGTGGCGGCTCGCCCATAGGGGGCGCCGCCCCACCTGACCTGACGGCCTGTTTTTATTTTATTTTATTTTTTAAATAATCTCTCATTTTGAAAAAAAAAATAGAGTGTTAATTAGAGGCTATTGATGATTTTGCTTTATGGGTTTAGAACTCTCCAGAATTATATTTACATTCACTTTCAAGTTCCACGTTTAAAACGTGAACGTTTATCATTTTTGGTGTAGTAGCCAATAGGCTGTCTTGCCGGGGCTCCTGTTCGATCAGCCCCATTGTGCTGTATTTAAGCCAATGGCTCCCCTGCTGCTAGGCAAAAAAGAATACACATCCGCCAATCATCGTTGAGGAATTTTATGGGTTTGCGGCGCTGAAGACTAGCGCCCCAAAGTACAAAGATGCACCACTGTAGCTGCTTGTTAACAGGTGTTTTCATTCCAGCAGCGAAGTGTGTAAAATGGCAACGTCAGATGAATTTGCCCCAAATTCAGTTAAATTCTTACATCTGCTTCCCTTTGGAAGAAGATCTTTTGAGGAAAAGCTCATTGTAAAACAACTCGGACATCCACACTATGAGTGTGAACGACGTGAAAGATAGTGGGTTCTCAGATGACTTGCGGACTGGTCTTTTCAAGTACTGGCTCAATTCTGTACCGTCTGTTAAGTACAGAAACACACCGTTGCGCGAAAAGTGGGACGGCTAAGCGTCCTATCAAGTCCTGTTGCTCGACTTCCTGTATTTTCGTTAGTAATTACTTGTTTACTACGCGTTATCTCCCCCCTGGGATGACTAATAGGTTGAGAAGTTTGCCTAAAATGCACCAGAATGCAGGAAATCACATCTACGAAATTCTAAATTTTAAATAGCCCCACCTAAAAAAAAATTCACCAGCCGCCACTGAGCTACAGCTCTACAGCTCAACTCACAGCTCAACTCACAGCTAAACTCACAGCTACAGCTCTACAGCTCAACTCACAGCTACAGCTTTACAGCTCAACTCACAGCTACAGCTCACAGCTACAGCTTTACAGCTCAACTCACAGCTTTACAGTTCAACTCACAGCTACAGCTTTACAGCTCAACTCACAGCTACAGCTTTACAGCTCAACTCACAGCTACAGCTCAACTCACAGCAACAGCTCAACTCACAGCTACAGCTAAACTCACAGCACAGCTCTCAGCTACTACTCACAGCACAGCTCTCAGCTACTACTCACATCTACAGCTCTCAGCTACTACTCACAGCTCACAGCTCAGAGCTCCAGCCACGCTCGCTGAGCCCCGCTGGCAGCAACGCTCACGGCATCCACACAAACTCCAAACCACGGCGCCAGCCACTCTAGCTCCGAGCACGAACCTTGCCAGCCACTCGCTTGCCCCGACCCCCGGCAGCCAGCCACACGCTCGCCACGGCAGCAGCTGCCACACCGCAGCAGCCACACACCGGCTCCCTCCCTCAACCACTCATCCCTCCCATCCCTCTCATCCCTTCCTCTATCACTCATCCCCCTCATCCCCTCCTTCAATCACCCCGGCCACACGCTCACCCCGACCCACGGCAGCCGGCCACACGCTCCCCCCGACCCCGGCAGCCGGCCACACGCTCGCCCCGACCCAGGGCAGCGGCCACACGGCAGCAGCCATACGCCCGCTCCATCCCTCAACCGCTCATCCCACTCATCCCTCCCATCCCTCCCTCTATCACTCTTCCCACTCATCCCCTCCCTCAATCATCCATCCCACTCATCCCCTCCCTCAATCCCCGGCCACACACTCGCACCGAACCACAGCAGGCCACACGCTCCCCCGGTCCACGGCAGGGGCCTCACGGCAGCGGCCACTCGGCAGCAGCCACTCGGCAGCGGCCTCATGCCCGCTCCCTCCCTCAACCACTCATCCCTCCCATCCCTCCTCAACCACTCATCCCACTCATCCCTCCCATCCCTCCCTCATCCCACTCATCCATTCGACGCCTCTTCCAGGTCCTCACCACGCCGTCTCTCCCCAGAACTATCGCCGGGCACCGGGTCGCCGTCTCTCCCCGGAGCAGTCACCGGGCACCGAGATGCTCAGTCATCTCACATTCCCTCTTTCTCAGAAGAGGCATATCTCGGCACGCACCTCAACCCATCGTGCATCTCGATGCATCGAAGACCGCTCAATGCACTCCATCATCCTACAGGACAAGCCCTTAATTCCAGACCAAGGATCCGCTTCCCGTCCCGGTCAGGCGACCATCAGACTAGGATGATTCTTCTCCTCAAGGCCCAAGGGAAGGCAGCTCGTTTCCGGCTACTCTAACGGGTCCTCCACGCCTGTTCGGATTATACCCCACTATCGTTCAGGACATTTTTTGGGGGTTCGACCAGTCAGAAGGCACTCATTCGACAACATGTCTTAGTAGATCAGTAAGGGATCATTTCTATTACGCCGCACCTCATAAGTCTCTAAACTGCCTACTCCCCTCTATCAATCCGTCACCTGCATTGCTTATACTCAAATCACCATAATCGACCAACACCTACTGTAACAAAGAGCCTGTTTGTTACACTAGCACTTTACACTGTTCACTATTTGCACTTTAAATTACATTTAACTTTAATTGCACACAGCACTTTATACAGCTATTAGTACTTTAAGAAGACAATTGCACAAAATTGATTTTAAATATTTATTAAAGTAATGTCTCTTTTATCCCATTTTTAGATCTGGTGCACAGGGGCACTTTAATGGAAGCCGTCTGTCCTGGAGGGAAAAGGGAGACAGATTAAATTATGAAATTGGTTATGTGCAATATATATGGTGCAATATTGGTTGAAGATGTTTTGGTGTGTGTTAATGTGGTTTGTGTTTTAGTGAATTGTGTATTTACTCACTTCCTCTGTTCTTGTGTCCAGGAGTCAAAGGGCTCCCTCCAGGAACAAGCTCCCTTTTTAAAGGTTCCCGGCCGGATCAAGACAGAGGAAGTATAGGGGAGCACCATTGGGTTAGCACAGGAGTTTAAGGTTTTTTTTTTTATCATGGATTAGGTGTTGGTTTTAGGGTTTTATGTATATATTTATGTATAGTGAAATGTGTATGTGTTTATTGGTTTTATGGAGGTTTTAGTACCTTTTTATGAGCTAAAGATACTGTCAACATCCATTGTAATTATGAATAGTTCGACCCAATGAGGTGGACCAGATAAAAGGGGCCTGAACCATCAGTCCTGGTTCTGCTGCTGGAAGAGACACAGCTCGTGGCCTCCAAACCTTTTTGCACATGCACTTTGCACTTTAGTTTGATTGAAGATTAAATAAAAACGTGGACTACCATTATCTCTCGTCTCACTTGACTTCTACCGCTCCGGCCATCCTACGTCTCACCTACTCAGGATTCACCGTTCAAAAATTCTACGCTACGCACCGAATTTCGATGATCGCCAATTCCTCTTCGATCTTCAGGAAACACTTAAAATCGGACTACCCCTTCATCTATCTCTTATTTCACTCATTCTAAAAAAAAAAGCTTGAATTAAGTTCCTTCATTCATCACTCACATTGACCTTACTACTATCCTCAGCTCGTCAACTCCTACATACATGCAAATTGCTCTCCCCAACCTTTCTCCGCAAGAGGAAGGCGACTCCACCATGTAATCCAGTTTAACAATTGCTCGTCCAAACCTCAATCTATCGCACTCTCACCTTTTCACACCCACGTACTCCATCGATGACCCACAAATGGGTCATTCAAATGCACCAGTACTAATTCTCATCTTCAGTAATGGACAAACCGCTTTTAGATCAGGCTACACTCCAGAGAGCCCTCGACTATCCAACTCCTCTTCTCTCGCGCCACTCGGTTAACATCATTTTCAGCCAGGCCTCACGTCGAGATCCAGATCATCTTCCTTCATTTTACATCATCTTTGGGGGTTCTGAATCGGCTGGGCTGATTACCCGAGACAGAGCCCCCATCCTGAGTCTTTACACAGCCAACTCTCGTTGCTCGATCGTCGCTGCATCGTTGCTACATCGTAGCTTGATCGTGGCTCGATCATGGCTACACTGTCGCTACACCGCCGAGCTCCGTCGCCGAGCTCCGTCGTCGTTATTATCAATAAATGTTCTTTCATACGTTGTGGTGTGGTCCCTGCTAGTGAAGTGGAAGATGGAGATGTTAATCGCCTACTGGTGTTCAGGAGCGGGACCACGCCTCAACGTCTACTCCATTAGTAAACACGCCCCACTCTCTAACCACACCTCTAATTACCCAGAAGCCCTATTTATAAGGCCTGTTCACAGAATATCTTGTCGTCTCTGCTCTCTCGACCCCACCCTCCCACCCCATGTCTCGATCATCTTCACCTTAACACATTACCATCTACTGAGGGGGGGTACTGAATCGGCTAGGCTGATTACCCGAGACAGAGCCCCCATCCTGAGTCTCTACCCAGCCAACTCTCGTTGCTCGATCGTTCATTCTTGATCCTTGTGATCATTGTGAATTAGGTTTGGGAGTATTTGTTTCATTTGGAGATAATCGAGGTGTATATTCAGAATAGAAATAGGTCTGCATGAGGCACAATCCAATCGGTCCTTCCTTTCTTTTGGTATCAGGGATATGATGGCTTCTTTCCAGGAGGGACCTGAGTTTTCTTAAGTGCACAGTTAAAAGTGGCCAAAAGGAAAGGGGAAAGTGTGTCTTTTAAAGCTTTATACCACTCCGAGGTGAGCCCATCGCGCCCAGGAGATTTATTGTTCTTCAATCTTTTGATTGTGCATTGCATTTCCAAAATCATTTCAGCTCCTAATTTCTTGTTTCGTTCTTCTGACATAACAGGTAAATTAAGGGCTTCCAGACAGCAATTTATATAATTTTCTTGGAATTTAATTTTTTATTTTTTTTTAGAAGGATTCAAATGCCGATTGAATTGAAGTTTCTAATATAGTAATTTAGAAAATGTTGATCCACTCTTAAAATGGCTTTTTTTTTTGGTAAAGAGCATTTTCCTAAGTATTTCGTGTGAAGGTCTTACTTCCTGCTTCCGAAGAGTTCAGACGCTTTCTTGATTGCTCCAGCTTGCTATCGCTGCTTTTCTTATTTATTTTGCTTTTTAGTCAGTTTTTGTCTACCAAACATTTTTGGTTAGGACTTTTTAAATAACATTTTTACAGTTTTAACTACATATCTGGGAGAAGAAGGGAAACAGACTCTTGTGAACGCTGTCGGAAATATCAACAAGAAATTCATGAGCTAAAAACACGGATATTTGCTTTAGAATCTGAAAAAGGACTCAAGATACAATTCCAGTGTCATCCAGTGGTAAGAAGTCCGCAGTTTTTACAAGAAAAACAGCTAATTTTAACATAAACCAGAGTGACTGTGTCATTCTCAAAATAGTTTTAAGACCAGAAAGACCAGGCTGTATCTTGGAGCAAACTCGGTGCAAAGCTTAAACGATACAGAGATAACGTAAAGTCATCTATGATACAGCTTACAAACAGACTTTTACCACTTTCAGAGACTGAATTAAATGAAAAAAGACATAACGTGGACAAAAGGAGAGAATTTGTGTCAAGCGTCAAGGTCACTGATAAGTGTCTCCTGATTTGCGATTCTGCAATATGGCATGTGGCGCATGAAAAGATCAACACAAATTGTTTTCCCAGCGCCACTGTTTCTGAGATAATTCCAAATGTTTTGGCCAATCTTCAAGGAGTTAAACCGCTGATTGTGCAAATGGGTGTAGTGGATATACGGTGAAAACAGACTGAAGTTTTGAAAAGAGACTTCTTGAAGTTATTTGACGTGCTTGATCAAATGGAGATCAAAACATTCATAAGTGGACCTCTTCCGACAGTTTAGCCAGTTGCTTCAACTGAACACATGGCTGTCCAAAGAGTGTGCACCTAGAGAACTACTCTACATTGAGAACTTCTATCTATTCTGGAAACGAAAGGACCTGTTTAAGAGATATTTCCCCCAACTATGCAGAGGTGGAGTGAGGGTGCTGTCAGAGAACCTGCTCCATGCACTGAGGCATTGGACTGGCCTGGACAGGGTCCTGAGCAGATAGTTAGAGAAGAGAGGAATGAGAGAAGAATTCCTTCTCCATCAGCCAGTGACCAAGCCAATGTTTCATCATCAACAGCACCACAAGCACAACTGCCTCCACCAAAGGATTCATCGGCATCCGATCCATCAGCAAAGGTTTCAGCTCCAGCTGCTCCACAATCACCTACACTGCCTCCAGCAAAGGACTCATCAGCAACAGCACCACAAATATCTTCACCGTGGCCAGCGCAGGAATTATTCTCCATAGGGTCCTCATCAAAGGCCTTGGACCCGTCTGTGACAGGTCCGACAGCATCCCTCCTTCCCATCTCCACCCTCACCTCAGGGGCCGTCCCAGCCATTTTGAATGACTGATCAAATCAGTCCTTAAGATGGCTCCACTCACGCCTAATATAGCAAGATCAAGAGTTATGGCAACACTTATCAACTCTTCCCCCGGACAAGCTGAGTCCTGCTACACCAACAAATGCCCCACCACCTATCCCCCCTTGCCTTTCACCTGGCATCTCCCATAGATAGGATGCACTGGGTCTCAGCGTTGCTGGGACCTATATATTATTATATATATTAAAAATCAAACCAACCTGGGGCCCTGTGTAAATAGCCCCCCCTAGTGCTATTTCTGTAGTCGTCATACAGATGGGAAAACAAAATGCGAGTCAGGTTGCCCAATCTGAGAAATTTGATGTCACGAACGGCACAACGGAGCCAATTACGGGCTGGAAACGGGCAAAGAATTAACAGTCTTTAATGGCACAGAACAGTAAAATACAAGGTCTCTTGGTTAAGAGTGACAAAAAACAAAATATCCTTCCAGCGGTGGGCGGCGCCAGCAACCGCGGTGTCAGGGTAAAACGAGAGGCCTAGTCAGGTCCGTTTCAGGTTGTGTACAAAAGGCAAAAACAGTGTTGTCAGAGAATAGGCGAAAAGGTAATTTCAGGACGGTCCAGGGTTGACGACGGCAAACAGGAATCACGAGGAGTAAGCAGAAATCAGAGTCAAAAATAGGACTCAAAGTCAAACCCGCTCGAATGTTGGGGCTAACAGGGCTTCGCAGACATCTTACACTGAACAGAGAAACCCAGACATCTTAAATACTACACCCAGTGATTAGCAATGAGACACAAAAGGGGGTAACTAGAGGGAGAACAAGAAGGGAGGGGGGAAACGAAGAGGAGCCATGACGGTGACCATGATGTTTGATTCATATTCCCTGTGAAAAGATAAACCCCAGTCCCACTGAAACTAGTCTGCAACTTGCTGTGCTAAATGTCAGATCCTTATGTAATTAAGAGTGCAATCACTCTTAATTAATAATTTTACTTCTTCATATAATCTTGATTTTATGTTTTTAACTGAAACATGGCTTGACAAAAACACGGGAAATGTAGTTCTAATTAGAATCTGCTCCACCCAACTTTAAGTTTGAATCTGAAACAAGAGAAAACAAATTTTTTTTTTCATTATGGAGATTTCAATGTACATTTTGATAATATTTGTGACAGAAACGCTAAAGAGCTTGATGCTGTCCTTGAAACCTTCAGTCTAACTCAGCATGTGAGTGGCCCCACCCACAGCAGAGGGCACACTCTAGATCTGTTAATCACAAAGGGGGTTAATGTCAATGTGGTCGATGCTGCTCTGTCTGATCATTTCTGTGCCTTTTTTGACATTTTTGTTTCCCCAAACCAACGGCTGGTCCTGCAGTTGTTTGACAAATAAATGACAGCACAGGTGCACTATTTATGGATGATAAACTTGTCTCAAAATGTCTCATGTTCTAATGTAACTTACTTTTTGAACTCTGTTACATCTAGTGTTTTGAATGTTCTGGACGTCATTGCCCCTATGAAGGCTACATTTTTTTTAAAATGAGCAGAAGTAATTGGAAGCTGCAGTAACAACTTCTGTCTCCTGTTCGCCACAGTAGACAGATTAACAAACCCTCCAGCTCAGCTGCTGTTAGAACTAATTTCCACATCCAAGTGTAATGAGTTTGCATTATTTTTTAATGACAAAGTTCAGGGCATTAAAAATGCTATAAATCCCACAATACAAAAAATAACTCTAAAACCACCAAGACACTTAGAGCTAACTCACTTTGCACCTGTAACAAAACAAAACAAAACTGTCCAGGATATCATCACCAGTCTGAGTTCATCTACATGCTGCCTCGTTGTGTTACCCACCAGATTTCTAAAGTCTGTAATTTGAACTTTAACCCTTGCAGCCTTCAAGACATGTTCCTTCACACGATTGTTTAGAAACTCAAGATGGTTTATCAAGATGTTGTGCTCTTTCGACTGTGATTGGAGGGATTTCAACTCCTGAGCCATCAAGAAGCTCAGGAATAATCTTCTCCAAAAAACTCTCTGAATCCTTTCCTTCTTCTTCTTCTTCTTCTTCTTCTTCTTCTTCTTCTTCTTCTTCTTCTTCTTCTTCTTCTTCTTCTTCTTCTTCTTCTTCTTCTTCTTCTTCTTCTTCTTCTTCTTCTTCTTCTTCTTCTTCTTCTTCTTCTTCTTCTTCTTCTTCTTCTTCTTCTTCTTCTTCTTCTACGCCCACAAGCCTCAGGTTAGGTCGACATGATCTGGACTCTAAATCCAAGAACTTATTTTTCATATTATTGTTCTCCGACTCCAGCGTTGTCACCCTGGCCCGCAACGCCTCCATCTTGGACCTTACTGTCTGGATTTTGCACTTTATTATCTGATACATGCTGCTGATAGAATCTGCTCCACCCAACTTTAAGTTTGAATCTGAAACACGAGAAAACAAAAAAGGGGGTGGAGTCTGTGCTGTCTTTAGAGATGAAATAATTACCCGCAGGTTGTCTTTTGGGGTGTTTTCATCATTTGAGTATGTATCCTTTAAAATGGAGCTAAAGCGGTCTCCAGCCATTCTCTTCATTGTTTTATACAAGCCTCCCCAGCACTGCCAAAGTTTTATTGATGATTTTACTGAGATGCTTTCAGTCGTATGCACAGACTTTGATGGTTTGGTCATTACAGGTGATTTCAATGTGCATGTTGATAATATTTGTGACAGAAACGCTAAAGAGCTTGATGCTGTCCTTGAAACCTTCAGTCTTACTCAGCATGTGAGAGGCCCCCACCCACAGCAAAGGACACACAAATGTTAATGTGATCGATGTTGCTCTGTCTGATCATTTCTGTGTCTTCTTTGACCTGTCTGTTTCTCCCAAACCACCGGTTGGTCCTGCAGTTGTTCAGAGGAGACACATAAGTGATGGCACAAGTGCACTGTTTATGGAAATGATAAACTTTGAAAATGTCTCATGTTCTAATGTAAATGATTTGTTGAACTCTGTTACATCTAGTGTTTTGAATGTTCTGGACACCATCGCCCCTATAAAGGTTAAAATGGTTAAAAATAAGCAGAAGGGGCCATGGAGAAATGATGATTCGGTCAGGGCACAGAAAAGGGAGTGCCGCAGGGCCGAACGGAAATGGCGCAAGTCAAAGCTCCAGGTTCAAAAAGAGATTGGCAAAGAGAAGCTGAACATGTACAACCTAAACTTATGTAGAACTAGGGAAATATATTTTTCTGAAATAATTGGAAGCTGCGGTAACAACTCGTGTGTCCTGTTTGCCACAGTAAACAGATTAACAAACCCTCCAGCTCAGCTGCTGTTAGAACTCATTTCCACATCCAAGTGTATGAGTTTGCATTATTCTTTAATGACAAAGTTCAGGGCATTAAAAATGCTATAAATCCCACAATGCAAAAAAATTACCCTAAAACCACCAAGACACTTAGAGCTAACTCACTTTGCACCAGTAACTGACAAAACTGTCCATGAGATCATCACCAGTCTGAGTTCATCTACATGCTGCCTTGATGTGTTACCCACCAGATTTCTAAAGTCTGTGCTGAACAGTTTGTTAGCACCATTCACTCACATAGTTAACATGTCGCTTCAATCTGGAACATTCCCAATGTCTTTGAAAACTGCAGTCATAAAGCCTCTCCTAAAGAAGAGCAGTCTTGATGCCGCAGTACTGAGTCATTACCGGTCCATCTCTAATCTGCCATTTTGGGGCAAAGTCCTTGAAAAGGTTGTTTACCAACAGCTCACAGATTTCCTCTTAATAAACAACTCATTTGATGTTTTTCAGTCAGGTTTTAGACCTCATCACAGCACTGAGACTGCTCTTGTCAAGGTGACAAATGACATCCGCCTGAACACTGACACGGGCAAAGCCTCAGTCTTAATTCTGTTAGATCTGAGTGCTGCTTTTGACACTGTCGATCATGGGATCCTCTTACAGAGACTAGAGGACTGGGTGGGCATCACTGGCACTGCCCTAAACTGGTTAAGGTCCTATCTGGAAGACAGGAAGTACTTTGTTGAAATTGGTAGCTGTGTCTCAGACCACATGACCCTAACCTGTGGAGTGCCCCAAGGGTTAGTCCTGGGTCCCCTTCTGTTCAACCTCTACATGCTGCCGTTAGGTCAGTTGATACGCAGTGAAAATGTGTCCTATCACAATTATGCAGACGACACTCAGATCTATGTTTCACTATCGGCAGGTGACTATGGACCAGTAGATTCACTCTGTAACTGCATCCAACAGATCAGTGTGTGGATGCAAAACAACTTTCTCCAGCTGAACTCAGACAAGACTGAAATAATCGTTTTTGGCCCACAGAAACAAAGAGAAAGTGTTAGCGGTCACCTCCAGAGTCTCGCTCTAAAACCTACAAACCAAGTTAAAAATCTGGGGGTAATAATGGACTCAGAACTTTAATAGCCTCGTCAAATCAATAACATCAGCAGCTTTTTACCATCTAAAAAACATTGCCAAAATCAAAAATATAGTGTCAAAACCAGATTTAGAGAGACTTATCCATGCGTTTGTCTCCAGTAGATTAGACTACTGTAACGGCCTGCTCACTGGCCTCTCCAAACGAGTTGTAAAACAGCTGCAGTACATCCAGAACGCTGCTGCTCGGGTCCTGACTAGAACCAGGAAGTACCATCACATTAGTCCTGTTCTCAGGTCTCTGCACTGGCTCCCTGTGGCTCAGAGAATAGACTTTAAAGCAGCTCTGCTTGTGTACAAGTCTCTCCATGGCCTAGCACCAAAGTACATCTTGGATATGTTAGTGCCATATGAACCATCTCGGACTCTGAGGACCTCAGGGACCGGCCTCCTGCTGGTGGCCAGAGTCAGGACAAAACATGGGGAATCTGCGTTTCAGTTTTATGCAGCTAAAATCTGGAACAGTCTTCTTGAAGATGTGAGACAGGCTTCTACTCTGACAATGTTCAAATCTAAGCTAAAAACAGTTTTGTTTAGCTGCGCATATGACTGAAAGGATTTTTTCTTTGCACTCTTCTCTTTTGTTTGTGATTTTATTAGTTTAGACAATCAGTTGGATTGATAATTTTTTATTTAGTTGATGTTATTGTATTTCTGTTTCTGTAATTTCTTTGTGATTTGAATGCATTTTTCCTGCTGTGTGAAGCACTTTGAATTGCCTTGTGTATGAAATGTGCTCTACAAATAAACTTGCCTTGCCTTGCCTTGCCTCAACTGCATCCATATGTGCTTTGGTTACACCTCCTGCCTTCAGCTCAGCGGCCACCGCAGCAGACACCGCAGCAATTATCTCGGCTTTAAAAGATTGCATATAAGGCTACCCCAAATAAATTGTCTGTTTGCTGTAACCCGACCCACCATTTTTCAAGTGGGTAGGTATTTAGGTATTTTTATTTTTATTTTTTTTAACTTTAAAGCATAAAATATTCCAAATTTGTATATAGAATTTAATGATAATTTGCCTATAAAGTTAAGTTAATATTATCATTTATCAAAAGAGATGCTACCGTAAATGTACAAAACAAAAAAATGAATAAGTCCACCCAATAAACTATTTTTGTACAGGACAAATTATTTAATTTTTTGGCCATTTTCATGTCGTGGAATCGTCGACATCTTGGTCATCATATATGACAAATTCTGCATATTTCAGCCCCCTGTCAAATCCCGCTTTTTCGATTCTGCCAGTGACACGCAGTGACCGCCAGGGGTCAGGCTTCAACAGACAATGACTTGAACGTTCTCCGCTCGTGTTAAGTTTCTATTTCATTTCTTTTTCGGCTTTGTAATATTTTTAGCAAGTTCCATTGATACAAAATTATTCAACACGGCGCCTTTTTGAAAAAATGGTCGGTGAGTCGGCGAATTATAAGAAAAATAAAAGAATTTGGCATAATTTTGACAAAATGCTGAAATTTGTTTTTCAGTCTGCAAAAATTTTGACGGCTCGTTCGGGTTACGGCAAACAGACATATTATTTTGCTCTGCCTAGTGCCACATTTCGTCTTATTTTGGACATCATCAGCAATAACTAATGATCAGTTGTATTCTCTCCCCCTTCCGATGCAGAGAAGCCATGAGAGTCTCCATCTAGGCCGGCGGTAGACCGTTTCTCCGCCGGGGAAGAACTGCGGTTCTCTGCCTCAGGCATACTAGCCATGTTAGCCTCGTTAGCTTTGTTAGCACAATTTGTACACAGAGTGATTCAAAGTTACAACGAAAATACACAAAGATACAAACTTACAATTAAAAAAAAAAAACGTTTAAAAGAGAAGAGAGCAGATCATATGCACAGCTAGAACTGTGTTTTGCTTGGATTTAAACATGGTCAGAGTAGAGGCCTGTCTCACATCTTCATGAGGACTATTCCAGATTACAAGATTTCGACCTTGATTTGTAGGTTTTAGAGTGAGAAAATGGAGGTGAATGCAAACACTTCTCTTTGTTTTTGTGAGCTGAAGACGATGATTTCAACCTTGTCTGAGTTCTGCAGAGAAAGGTGTTTTGCATCCACGCATTGATCTGTTGGAGGCAGTGAAAGGTTGAATACTGGTCCCTATTCACCTGCCATCAGTGAAACATAGTTCTGATATCATCTGTGTCGTTGTGGTAGGACACATTGTAACTGCACAGCCTGTAAAGGTTGAACAGAAGAGGTCCAAGGATTGGCTCATGGGTCCCCACAGGTCAAAGCCATATGGTCCGACATAGAGTGACCAATCTCACAACGACTAACTGTATAACATTTGCATGTAAAATTGAACTAAATATGACTGATTTAATGTTGTTTTGTGATTGCAAAAAAAAACATTTTAGTATTTAAAAATCTGCTTTAATACAATCCATATGTACCATACTAAATTGTGCTGTATAATTCTTGAATGTATCAATTTCAAGTATGTATTGTAGCACTGAAAAACTAACAAACAAACAAACAAACAAACAAACAAACATACTGTATTGTTTGTTTTACACAACTAATCAAATGCAGGCAATGTAATTAATAATGTATGGACACCATAATCATTTGCATACAACTGTAAAATATTCAATTCTTTATTAACTATGTTTAGAATGTAAGCAATTAATAAATGGACAAATTATACACAGGACACAAAAAACTTTTCTGGGATAAATAAGCCCTCCATTGTATACAATTATAGACCCTTTAAAAGACTATGTCATCAGAACATAGGAAAATAGGAGGTGTAATGAGAAAAAGTGAATTAACCATAACACTCTTAATCAACTGACATCAAATCTACATATAAATGGGTTTAAGTCTTGACACAAAAACTAAGAAACAGTTTTGATTTTCCAGGGTAGACAGACTTTTTTTTTTCAAGACTCTAATTTGTAATTGATTTTTGCAAAACGTAGAATCTGCTTTTATTTAATCTAAATGTTTAATTTATATATTTTTCTCTTATTTTCCAGCCTTTTTTGCAAATCCTAAACATGTAAGTACAGTAATAAGGAATAATAATAAAGACCAAAGCAATTCCATTGGCTGACACAGATTTGTTAATTAATTATTTGCTTAAATTGGCTGTTGACCTCAGGATCAGCCTGAGATGGGGCCACTGCTTTTTTCAGTTGCTCCTGCCCGTTCCCTCAAACTCACAAACATGTTGTGAATTGTATGTGTATGTTTTAAAATGGATCTATTTAACTCTGCTTTGGACAAAAATATCACATTTGTGCGTCCACCTTTTTTCATTATACGCGGTTTTATCGGCATTCCAAATGTGAAATATTATTATGTATTTCTATTTTTTGTATTTCTCTTCTCTGTCATTGGAAATGCATTTGTGATGCTTCTTATACTTGTGGATCATAACCTACAGACTCCTAAATACATTGCAGTTTTTAGCCTTTCTTTTTCTGATTTGCTTCAAAGTTGTGCATTAGTCCCAAAACTTCTAGATATATTTTTGTTCGGCCACGATCGTATCTCTTACAACGACTGCATGGTGTTTATGTTTTTCTGTTATGTAGGCCTTTCCATGGAGGCTTTAAACTTAGTGGCTCTTTCCTACGACAGACTCATAGCTATAATGTCACCTCTGCACTATCACCTCAGAGTTACTCACAAGTCTATGTCCAGATTAATTGCTTTTTTCTGGATTTTTGTTATACTAGTAGTGCTAATGGCAATAGGCCTCCTGACGAGACTTTCATTTTGTGGTTCTGTGGTTATAAAGAGCTATTTTTGTGATCACGGCCAGCTGTACAGACTTGGTTGCAATGATACATCACCAAATTTTGTTATTGGCATTTTGCTAACTGTACTTATCTTGTGGTTTCCTCTTGCATTCATTTTAGCAAGTTATATCAGAATAGGCATTGCACTGGCCAATATATCGACAATGCAAGAAAGAGTAAAAGCATTTAAAACTTGCTCTGCACATCTTTCACTCGTGGCAATGTATTTTGTACCTATCTTGACAATCTATACAATAGGTCCAGCTATAGATCCAAATATTAGGATTATAAACTTTTCGCTAACATCCGTGTTGCCTCCTCTGTTGAATCCTGTCATATATGTACTGCAGACGCACGAAATCAAAGACTCTGTGAAGAAACTTATCAAAGTAAAAAGACAAAATGTGATTACAGTGAAGATAGTCAAGTGAAGAAACCACTATGTGAAAAATACAAGGTCTATTAGAAGTGTATTGTGTATTAAAGTATTTTTTTAATAATCTATGTATGTTGTTGATATCTAATTTTCCCCCAACTTAACCTATACTATAACCCGCATTTTTAGAGAGATATGTTTGAATAACTGGTTCTCTTGTATAAATCACTACTTGTTTAATGAGGGCATGTTCAGGCAGTGGGAATGACCAGGCAAGGCCCAGTTTATTTGTAGAGCACAATTTGTATACAAAGTAATTCAAAGTTAAAATAAATATAAACAAAGATACAAGCTTTCAATTAAAAATAACTTTAAAAGAGAAGAGAGCAGATCATATGCACAGCTAGAACTGTGTTTAGCATGGATTTAAACATGGTCAGAGTAGAAGCCTGTCTCCCATCTTCAGGAGGACTATTCCAGATTTCAGCTGCATAAAGTGGAAGTACTTACTGAGCACAGGACTAATGTGATCATACTTCCTGGTTCTAGTCAGGACCCGAGCAGCAGCGTTCTGGATGTACTGCTGCTGTTTTACAGCCCGTTTGGAGAGGCCAGTGAGCAGGTCGTTACAGTAGTCTAATCTACTGGAGACAAACGCATGGATAAGTCTCTCCAAGTCTTGTTTGGACACTATAGTTTTGATTTTGGAAATGTTTTTTAGATAGTAAAAGCTGCTGATATTATTGATTTGAAGTTGCTGGCAACGTTCAAGTCTGAGTCAATTTAAATGTTTTTATTTTAAGATGTAAGAACACATAAAAACAAACGCGGTGAAAGAGAACCACGGCCATGGAGAGCAGATACAAATTAAAAACAGTGCTAATCCAAACAATAATTAAAACAATATAATCATGGCCTAGAAAACACTAAAAGAAAAATGTCCCATTTAGTCCAAAGTTTAATAATTTATATATTTTCAGTTTAAGTCTGAATGTGATTTTATTCATATTAGGAATGTCCATTATAATGTTAGTCCAGTCCATGATTGTCGGTACATTTTATGTCATCCATTTTTCCGTCAGGGCCTCTTTTCTGCCGCCAGGAGGATGCTCCAGAGATAAATGAAGATCATTTTGCAGATGAGACCGGGGACAGGGATGAGTCTGTCACCTGAGTGAGGTGGACCGGCTGGTGTCCTGGTGCAGCAGTAACAACCTGGAGCTCAACTGCCAGAAAACAGTGGAGATGGTCGTGGACCCCGGCCCCCCCCTCACCCCTCATCCCTCCGCTTTCTCGGTATCACCATCACCCGGGACCTCAAGTGGGCGCTCACTATCAACTTCCTCAGAAGTTGAGGAAAGCAAAGCTGCCAGCTGAGATGATGGTGCAGTTCTACACGGCCATCATCGAGTCCATCCTCACCTCCTCCATCACCGTGTGGTACGCTGGAGCCACAGCCAGGGACAAACAGAGACTACAACGCATTGTGCGCTCTGTTGAGAAGGTGATCGGCCGCGAACTTCCATCTCTGCAGGACCTGTATGTCTCCAGGGCTCTGGGACGAGCAGGTCAGATCACAGCCGACCCTTTTCACCCTGGACACGGACTATTTGAGCCACTCCCCTCAGGCAGGAGGCTACGGTCCATCCGGACCAGAACCTCCTGTCATAAGAACAGTTTCTTTCCCTCTGCCGTTGTACTCATGAACACTTCCTAAGTACTTTGCACTCACTGCACTGTTCACTTTTTATTGCACTACATATTTTATTTTATGTACATATCATGTCTATTTTACTCTACTCTACTCTACTTACCTATTTTTTAATACCCAGTAGTTATTTATTGTCCATTGTTTTTGTATTCGGGGTGCACGGTGGCAAAGGCGGTTAGCGCTCTTGCCTCCCAAGAAGGAGATTGTGGGTTCGATTCCCGGACCAGACCAACGTCACATGAACGTCTGGGTGGAGTCTGCATGTTCTCCCTGTGTTACCGTGGGTTCTCTCCGGGTTCTCCGGCTTCCTCCCACCGTCCAAAGACATGCATGTGTTAGGCAAAATTAGTGACACTAAATTGGCCCTAGTGAATAAATGTGAGCGTGAACTGTCTGTAATGTCTGTGTCTCTGTGTTGGCCCTGTGACAAGTTGGCCACTGTCCAGGGTGTACCCTGCCTAAGGCCCGAAGTCACTGGGATAGGCTCCAGTCACCCGCGACCCCGAAAGGGAACAAGCGGTAGAAAATGGATGGATGGATGGATGGATGTTTTTGTATTCATTGTTCAGTGTTTGATCTTTGTGTTGCACCGTACCGCCAGGACAAGTTCCTACGTCCGTAAATCCTGTTCATTGACAAACGGCAAAAAAAATTATTCTGATTCTGGTTATCTTAAGTCTGGGAGCAGGAACACGCCCCTTCCTGTGGCTACACTATATAAAGATCCAGATCACATACACCTGTGTTCATGATGTCGTGTCCCTGCCACCCTCTTTTTAATAGTTCTAATCATTCTAATTGATCTCCTAGATGGGGGTATCGAGGCCCGGGAGCCTACTGCCCTCATCGCCAGAAGCCCCAAACGGGATCCATTTCTGTACATTTGTGTTGTTCATGTTTCTCGCATGCCAGTAAACACTTTGCATCGTAGCTGGGGTTGTGGTCCTTGATAGCAAACTGCCGATTGTATCTATGGCAGGAGTCCTGAGGCCCAAATACAGTGTTTTCAAATCCAGCGGAATAGAAATTTCATATATTGTCCGTAAGGCTTTATTGATCTCCATCCAAAAACCTCTGAGCAACAGGACAATCCCATCCATGACACATGATAGTGATTTGCCTCCTGGCTGCCACATCCTCTCCAACAGTCTACAGTTCCCTGTGATATATGGACACTTTGACATGGGGTTATAAAGAAATGAGACACATTCTTCCAACAGAATTCTCCCCAGATATGTGATCCTCCAATGAGATGCACACATACTTTCCCACTCTTTATCAGCACAAAGTGACCCTCTCTTTCCCATTCACCCTTAATGTAATCAGTAGAGTGACTGCCCAGATTGTTAATACATTTGGATAATTTAAATATTAATCCCATTGAAAGTTCAGATGTATATGCTTTAATAAATATTTCAGCTCCTTCCATGTTGTAAGAACAGATTTCACCCACCGGGCCCTCCTCCACTGGTATCCCGCTGCTACCGGTCTGGTCGCATTATTCAGCTGTTCTCACAGGCGCAGCTCTTGCTTACGGTTGGCTATCTCCTTTCTTTTTTTCGTCTTCTCCCGCTATGTCTCACTAACTGCAGTCTGGTAGCTCACTCTCCGGCCTCCGTCCATGCTCCATGCCAGGCTCCCGTCAGCAGACCGGCGTCCTCGGATAACTTCTGCTTCCAGTCGTTTCTCCTCGAGCACCGTGTTGCCAGCTTACAGTTGTTTCTCCTTGGGCACCGTGTTGCCAGGTTCCACCCCATGTTCCACTTCCCTTCAAGCTCAGGCTTCCAGGTCTGCCCACCAAGCACCATTTTGCCAGGTTCAGCTTCAGCCTCCTCAAGGCAAGGCAAGTTTATTTGTAGAGCACATTTCATACACAAGGCAATTCAAAGTGCTTCACAGCAGGAAAAATGCATTCAAATCACAAAGAAATTACAGAAATACAATAAAATTAACTAAATTAAAAATTATCAATCCAACTGATTTTCTAAACTAATAAAATCACAAACAAAAGAGAAGAGTGCAAAGAAAAAATCCTTTTAGTCATATGCGCAGCTAAACAAAACAGTTTTTAGCTTAGATTTGAACATTGTCAGAGTAGAAGCCTGTCTCACATCTTCAGGAAGACTGTTCCAGATTTTAGCTGCATAAAACTGAAACGCAGATTCCCCATGTTTTGTCCTGACTCTGGGCACCAGCAGGAGGCCGGTCCCTGAGGTCCTCAGAGTCCGAGATGGTTCATATGGCACTAACATATCCAAGATGTACTTTGGTGCTAGGCCATGGAGAGACTTGTACACAAGCAGAGCTGCTTTAAAGTCTATTCTCTGAGCCACAGGGAGCCAGTGCAGAGACCTGAGAACAGGACTAATGTGATCATACTTCCTGGTTCTAGTCAGGACCCGAGCAGCAGCGTTCTGGATGTACTGCAGCTGTTTTACAGCTCGTTTGGAGAGACCAGTGAGCAGGCCGTTACAGTAGTCTAATCTACTGGAGACAAACGCGTGGATAAGTCTCTCTAAATCTGGTTTTGACACTATATTTTTGATTTTGGCAATGTTTTTTAGATGGTAAAAAGCTGCTGATGTTATTGATTTGACGTGGCTATTAAAGTTCAAGTCTGAGTCCATTATTACCCCCAGATTTCTAATTTGGTTTGTAGGTTTTAGAGCGAGACTCTGGAGGTGACCGCTAACACTTTCTCTTTGTTTCTGTGGGCCAAAAACGATTATTTCAGTCTTGTCTGAGTTCAGCTGGAGAAAGTTGTTTTGCATCCACAAACTGATCTGTTGGATGCAGTGACAGAGTGAATCTACTGGTCCATATTCACCTGCCGATAGTGAAACATAGATCTGAGTGTCGTCTGCATAATTGTGATAGGACACATTTTCACTGCGTATCAACTGACCCAACGGCAGCATGTAGAGGTTGAACAGAAGGGGACCCAGGACTGACCCTTGGGGCACTCCACAGGTCAGGGTCATGTGGTCTGAGACACAGCTACCAATTTCAACAAAGTACTTCCTGTCTTCCAGATAGGACCTTAACCAGTTTAGGGCAGTGCCAGTGATGCCCACCCAGTCCTCTAGTCTCTGTAAGAGGATCCCATGATCGACAGTGTCAAAAGCAGCACTCAGATCTAACAGAATTAAGACTGAGGCTTTGCCCGTGTCAGTGTTCAGGCGGATGTCATTTGTCACCTTGACAAGAGCAGTCTCAGTGCTGTGATGAGGTCTAAAACCTGACTGAAAAACATCAAATGAGTTGTTTATTAAGAGGAAATCTGTGAGCTGTTGGTAAACAACCTTTTCAAGGACTTTGCCCCAAAATGGCAGATTAGAGATGGGCCGGTAATGACTCAGTACTGCGGCATCAAGACTGCTCTTCTTTAGGAGAGGCTTTATGACCGCAGTTTTCAAAGACATTGGGAATGTTCCAGATTGAAGCGACATGTTAACTATGTGAGTGAGTGGTGCTAACAAACTGTTCAGCACAGACTTTAGAAATTTGGTGGGTAACACATCAAGGCAGCATGTAGATGAACTCAGACTGGTGATGATCTCATGGACAGTTTTGTCAGTTACTGGTGCAAAGTGAGTCAGCTCTAAGTGTCTTGGTGGTTTTAGGGTAATTTTTTGCATTGTGGCATTTATAGCATTTTTAATGCCCTGAACTTTGTCATTAAAGAATAATGCAAACTCATTACACTTGGATGTGGAAATGAGTTCTAACGGCAGCTGAGCTGGAGGGTTTGTTAATCTGTTTCCTGTGGCAAACAGGACACGCGAGTTGTTACTGCAGCTTCCAATTATTTCAGAAAAATATCTTTCCCTAGTTCTACATAAGATTAGGTTGTACATATTCAGCTTTTCTTTGTAAATCTCTTTTTGAACCTGGAGCTTTGACTTGCGCCATTTCCGTTCGGCCCTGCGGCACTCCCTTTTCTGTGCCCTGACCGAATCATCATTTCTCCACGGCGCCTTCTGCTTATTTTTAACCTATTTTAGCCTTTATAGGGGCGATGGTGTCCAGAACATTCAAAACACTAGATGTTACAGAGTTCAACAAATCATTTACATTAGAACATGAGACATTTTCGAAGTTTATCATTTCCATAAACAGTGCACCTGTGCCATCACTTATGTGTCTCCTCTGAACAACTGCAGGACCAACCGGAGGTTTGGGAGAAACAAACAGGTCAAAGAAGACACAGAAATGATCAGACAGAGCAACATCGATCACATTAACATTTGAAATATTTACCCCCTTTGTAATTATGAGATCTAGAGTGTGTCCTTTGCTGTGGGTGAGGCCTCTCACATGCTGAGTAAGACTGAAGGTTTCAAGGACAGCATCAAGCTCTTTAGCGTTTCTGTCACAAATATTATCAACATGCACATTGAAATCACCTGTAATGACCAAACCATCAAAGTCTGTGCATACGACTGAAAGCATCTCAGTAAAATCATCAATAAAACTTTGGCAGTGCTGGGGAGGCTTGTATAAAATAATGAAGAGAATGGATGGAGACCGTTTTAGCTCCATTTTAAAGGATACATACTCAAATGATGAAAACACCCCAAAAGACAACCTGCGGGTAATTATTTCATCTCTAAAGACAGCACAGACTCCACCCCCTTTTTTGTTTTCTCATGTTTCAGATTCAAACTTAAAGTTGGGTGGAGCAGATTCTATCAGAACTACATTTCCTGTGTTTTTGTCAAGCCATGTTTCAGTTAAAAACATCAAATCAAGATTATAAGAAGAAATACAATTATTAATTAAGAGAGATTTGTTACATCAGGATCTGACATTTAGCACAGCAAGTTTCAGACTAGTTTCAGTGAGACTGGGCTTTATCTTTTCACAGGGAATATAAATCACATTTCTCAGATTGGGCCTGACTCGCATTTTGTTTTTCCATCTGTGTGATGATGTGACTACAGAAATAGCACTAGGGGGGGCTCTTTTCACATAGGGCCCCGGGTTGGTTTGATTTTTAATGTGACAATAAGTCCCGGCAACGCTGAGACCCAGTGCATCCTAGCTATGGGAGATACCAGGTGAAAGGCGAGGTTGGATGGGTGGTGGGGCTTTTGTAGCCAAGGAGAGTTTGGGACCAGGTGAGAGGCGAGGGGGTATGGGTGGTGGGGCTTTTGTTGGTGTAGTCGGCTTGTGCAGGGAAGAGTTGATAAGTATTGACATAGCACTTGCTATATTGGGCGTGAGTGGAGCCATCTTAATGCCTGATTTGATCAGACTTTCAAAATGGCTGGGAAGGCCCATGGGTGAGAGTGGAGATGAGAAGGAGAATGATGAATCTTTAGTGGGAGTAGATGTTGCAGGGGGAACCCAGGGCTGGTGTGAAGACAGGGGCGATGACAGGGATGTTGTTGGGCTTGTCACAGTTGGGTCCAAGGCCTTTGAAGATTGTTCCTTTGCTGGAGGCGGTGGAGGTGAATGTGGAGCAGCTGGAGCTGAATCCTTGGCTGGTGGTGGTGGAGCAGCTGCTGATGAATCCTTTGGTGGAGGCTGAGGTTGTGGTGCTTTTGATGTTGAAACATTGGCTCGGTCTCTGGCTGATGGAGCAGGAATTCTTCTCTCATTCCTCTCTTGTCTAACTATCTGCTCAGGACCCTGTCCAGGCCCAGTCCAATGCCTCAGAGCGTGGAGCAGGTTCTCTGTCAGCACCCTCACTCCACCTCTGCATAGGTGGGGGCCATTTCTCTTAAACAGGTCCTCTCGTTTCCAGAATAGATAGAAGTTCTCAATGTAGTGTAGTCCTCTCGGGGAACACTCTTTGGACAGCCATGTGTTCAGCTGAAGAAGCCGGCTAAACTTGTTTATCCTCCTGTCGATGTTTGGAAGAGGTCCACTTATGAATGTTTTGATTTCCATTTTATCAAGCACGTCGAATAACTTCAAGAAGTCTTTTTTCAAAACTTCAGTCTGTTCCCGCCGCATGTCCACTGCACCCACGTGCACAATCAGCTGTTTAGCTCCTCCATGCTTAGCCATAATTTTTGGAAGGAGTGACGTTATCTCAGAAACAGTGGCGCTTGGAAAAGAATGTGTGTTTATCTTTTCATGCGTCACGTGACTTATCACGCCGTCCCCAACTAAAACAATCTGCGTGACCTTGGCTCCTGGCACAGATCCTCCTCGCTGTATTTTGGCCATGTCATCTTTCCTTTTTTCATTTAATTCCATCTCTGAAAGTGGTAAAAATCTGTTTGTGAGCTGTATTTTAGGTGACTTCACGTTATCTTTGTATCGTTTAGGCTTTGCTTCAAGTTTGTTCCAAGAAACAGCCTGGTCTTTCTGGTTTTTAGACAGTTTTGGAAACGACACAGAGTCACTGCGGTTTAGGTTGAAAGTAGCAGTTTTTCTTGTAAAAAGTGTCCTCTTCTTACCGTCGGTTGACACAGGAATGGTATCGTGAAGAACTTTTTCAGATTCCAAAACAAATATCCGTGTTTTCAGCCCATTAATTTCTTGTTGATATTTCCGACAGCGTTCACAGTCTTTCTCCCTTCTTCTCCCGGACATGTCGCTGGCGTCAGATATGTCGTTAAAACTGGAAAAATTTTCTTAAAATCCTTGGTTTACTTGAAAAAGTCTAAAGCAAAAATGTTTGGAAGACAAAAACTGATTAAAAAGCAAAATAAATAAGGAAAGCAGCGATAGCAAGCGGAGCTAGCAAAAAAGCGTGTGCACTCTTCGGAAGCGTGTGCTCTCTCTCTGTATATTTCTGTGATGTATTTTATCTGCATAATAGTGATATTTTATCTGCATCATTAGTCTAAGAGAAGAACGGGTGTGTGACAAACTGCATTTGTGAAGGGGTCGTAAAGATGGGCCAAAGGATGTTTACCCAAGGGGGTGTGACAGCCCAGAGGAGTTTGGGTAATGTTTTCCCAAGGCTTGATCTCTAGGAAAAATACCAAGTGCCTTGATGTGAAGCTGACCAATGAGAAATGTGACCCGTCTATTCCAGAATATCTAATAAAACCAACCAGCATGGGAAAAAACGGGGTGAGACGCAGGAGGATCACGCAGGTTGCGTACTACAGCCTGCATGATCAGTCCCGGCTTTTTCCCCCAAGCTTGCCATACAAATGTCTGATATTTCTGTGTCGTTTCATATTCTAAGTTGAATTGTGTTCTCGATGTGTTACGGAATAGCATTGGTGTATTGTCTCGATCCCAAGGACATTTTCTGGTCCTATAGAGCCGAGAAGTTCTTTATCTCCGAAGGGCAGCTGACCAGCTGCCCTTCGCGGAGATTGAGCGGTGAATCAGTGAAGTCTGTGCACAGCTAAAGGAAGTCCACTTTTCCCGTGGCCGCCCATCGCATCTCATTCTCCGCGAGGAGAGCGCGTCATTTCGAAGCAGCAGGAGAACACAGGCAACGAAGAAGGTCAGACAAAACATTGTGTGTGAAAAAGAGTTAGCCATAAAACGTTTTATGCATTAGTTTGATATTTCTGAAAAATATTGTTAGCTGGGGAGTTTATCTACATTACCATCTAAGAAACAATTCCAATCACCCCCTATAATAGTATTTGTAGTTCCAAATTCCACAATCAATGATGTCAATTTAGAAAAAATATTCAATTCAATTTTTGGAGCTGCATAGACATTCAGGATGGTCACAGTTTGGCCATATAATGAACCGTGTGCTAAAACAAAACATCCCCCTGGATCTGATTCAATGTGTTCAACTTTAAGTGGAAGATTTTTGTGGATCAAAATTGCAACTCCTCTGCTTTTGCTATTATAAGAGGAAAAATATATTTGGCCGACCCAGTCTCTTTTCAGTTTTAAATGCTCCGATTTTGTCAAATGGGTCTCTTGTAGCAGTCCAATGGCTACCCTTTCCTTTTTCATAAATGTTAATATTTTATTCCTTTTTGTCGAGTTATTGCACCCTTTAATATTCCAAGAACATGTTATGACTGTTTTGACATTTACCATGAAGTTATTCTAAAACATGTGAGCTTTTTCCATCTTTTCAGAAGCCACAAATTGCTCAGTAGATCATTGGATGCCGCTTTAATAATAAAGGTTAAAATAATCCAAATATATTTAAAAAAAAGAGTAAACACAAAATTTAAAAAAAATAAAATAAAATGAAAAAGTGAACACCTACACCAACCCATCCCATTCCCTCCCTCCCTCCCCAGCAAGCACCAAATACAGCACAAACTATCTCCATGCTGTTGTGCTAAACTATTCCCTAACATTTAGAAGAGGCTCTTGTCGACCTTTTATACTTTAAGAGTATTAGTCCAAGAACGTTTCCATTTGTTTTATTAGTATAGGCATAAGTATAAGGCCTGAATGGTCAATAAGCCTACGGTAGTTGGTATTTAATATCCTTTAGTTTGTTCTAATAGTATCAGTGGAGAACGAAAATCCCAGCCCCGACCTCGACAGACAGGAAGAGGCCCGATGTCCGGGACCAGCACTTCCCTGGACAGCAGAATGAAACCCCCGACATTAAACAGCAGAAGCCCCACTCACACCGCTCTGAGGTCCATAGAAGCTCCAACAAGTATCAGGAAAACCCCAAAGCCACCAGTAAAGATCAGATCCTGTCCAACCCATGCGCCACCCCCGGCACCAATACCCATCCAGGTGAGCACTCAGTCATGACACCCGTCTCCAAGCTCGAAGTTTGGGACGCAATATCCCAGCAACTCATTCTATGTATACATCGTGACACACGCCTTTTCTGTTGTGCACAGATATATTTTACAATATGTTATAAGTTCACATGAGGAATAGGCTGGTAGTCCATGGTCCAATACAGACAGGAGTTGAGGGATAGGACCAAGTTGACGTTGTAGATATATATATATATTTTTTTTTTAATGTTTATATATTACCGTAGGTGTGATTGTTCCATAGGTGATGGTTCACTAACCTGGGTCTGAAGGCCGATACACTGTTCTGCCTCCGCAGGTGAATGAAATCGTTGATACTTGCCCCTGTATGTAAAGGACAATATAGCTGGAAAATGCATAGTGTATCTTATGCCCAGTGTTTGGAGTTTCTTTTTCACCGGGAGAAAAGCTTTGCGTTTTCCTTGAACCGCTTCACTGAAATCTGGGAATACGTGGATCCGCTTGTGTTGGAACATTAAATCCCCTTTGGTGCGTGCCAGGTGAAGGATCTTCACTTTGTCCTGATGGCTGAGAAGCTTCATTATGAGCGGGCGAGGATGTTTTCTAGCCTCGGCTCGTTCACGGTCCCCGACACGGTGGCACAGCTCCACGCGCAGCGTCTCCGAGAAGTTTTCTTTTCCGAATAAATCCGGAATAAAGCGCTGAACAAAAGCGGTGCAGTCCATTCCCTCAGATCTTTCTGGGACTCCCACGATTAGCAAATTAGACTGCCTGCTTTTGTTCTCCAAATAGTCCACCTTTGACTGTAGTAAGGTTACGGTTTTCTCCAGGACTTTGACGTGTTTTTGCGTGTCGGAGATGTCATCCTCCGTTTTGCTCACGCGTTGCTGGATTTCCGTAAACTGCTCGGCCAAACTATTCATTGAATTGTCCAGATGGTTCACAGATTGTTCAATGGTTCCTAGTCGACCAAGAACCTCTTGTTTGCTGTCCTGTATCGCCTGGAACAGACAATCCAAAGTGCGTTCACCAGCCATTGATTGCGAGGACGCCACCGCAAACACGCAGTGTAATGTTTCACCAATCAGACTGCAATAGGCTATAATATGAGGAGAATATAGTGTTGTCCATTCAATGCCTCATACTTAGCTTGTAGTCTTGTTCAAACGTTCATTTGATACAACATTTTAGGCGAGCCAAGGTGCGGAGCTCAGTCACGCACGTCCTTCACCTCCGCGATCGCGGAAAAAAACTTTTCTTATTCATACTGACTCTTCATATTTGGATCTTGGAGCGCTGGGACTAAATACAGCACTCTCAGCCAT
The DNA here is from genome assembly GCF_026437365.1 of Eucyclogobius newberryi. NCBI lineage: Eukaryota > Metazoa > Chordata > Actinopteri > Gobiiformes > Gobiidae > Eucyclogobius > Eucyclogobius newberryi. The sequence continues at coordinate 5,409,025 of NW_027315779.1, forward strand.
ACCGTTTATTAATAATAATTCCTTGATAAAAGGGCTAAATGATAATGTTGTTGTGAAAAATACCCTCAAAACTTGGCAAAATGTGCGCAGACACTTCAGAATAGTGGAGCAATATTCATTTTTAGCACCCATTTATGATAATCCCGATTTTCCAGTATCATGCACAGATGCAGGCTTCAAAATGTGGAGAGACGCCGGTATATATAAGATCCAAGACCTCTTCTCTGGTGGAAACCTAAAATCTTTTTCTCAACTTAAGTTAGAATATAATCTCCCACAGACACATTTTTATCGATATTTACAGATAAGAAGCTATATCTTTTCAATTCCATTCTATAAAAATGGCCCTTATAATAATGAACTTGAAACTATTCTACTTAAGGCAGCTCAATTAAAAAAGAAAAGCTTAGGCTATTTGTATAAACGTATGTTTGTCAAACCCATTTTGATAAAAAGTAAAAATCTTTGGACCGATGACTTTGGAGCCCATTTGGACGAGTCAAAATGGAAACAAGTATTATTAAATGCAAAGAAAATTACATGTTCTAATAGATCTTATGAAACCCAATACAAAATAATCCATAGGCTTCATGTGACACCAGTTATTCACAGTAAATATGATTCTACAAGCTCTCCACAGTGTCGAAAATGTAAAGCCAGTTTGGGAACATACTCTCATCTAATATGGTTTTGTCCCCAAGTTCAACATTTTTGGCAATGTGTCCGAACAGAAATTAAACGCCTCCTACTCATAAATATCCCAGCAGATCCTTATTGTTTTGTTTTAGGACTAGACACATATTCCGAGAAGAAGCATAAATATATTTTGAGAATTTTATTATTTGCAGCCCGCCTAACAATCCTACAAAGATGGCTAGACGATGAACCTCCAGATCTTCGTATGTGGAGGGAGAAGATCATGTCCTTAATGCCACTGGAGAGGCTCTCACACGTCCTGAGAGGCTCTGTAGGACCCTTTGTTAAAAACTGGTCCCCACTAGCCTCCTTTTTTGGAGAGGAATGGAATAAGGTGATTACCATGGGCTTTTCAGATTAAGAAAACTATCACTAAATTTACGGGATAAACTAACTAATCATTAAAGTAGATATGCTATAACTTGATAAATTGAAGGGATCATGGTGAGCAGATATTAATGTAGATATGGAACTCAAGGTAAAGAACATAATTGGTGCCGCTCCAAAACCTCTTATAGATGTAAAATACAGTACTTACTATTATTATTTGTATTTATTTATTTATTATTATTTATTATTATGATGATTATGATTATATTTTATTATTTTTAATTATTATTATTATTATTACATATATATTTCCCCCCCCTTTTCTCCTCTCCTCTCCTTTTAGGGGGTGTGTAGGGGTGTAAGGATGTAGGGGTATAAGGGTGTAGGGGTGTAGGTGCGTAGGTATGTATGTGTGTATGTGTATATGTACGGGTATATCTATAGTGCGGTGCTGGAGTCCCAGCTTCGGCTTGGCGCGGGGTAAGAGGCTTGATCCCAATTTCCGTGCCTTCTCTTGGACGGTCGAGTGGATTCCTGGACACGGGATGAAGGCGGCCTTGTGAGCTCCGCATTTTGGATCAGTACTGGCTCCGGCATGGGTCGGGGCCGCCCTGAAGTTACTTGGGGGGCGGGTCCGGTGTTGGCTTGCCCGTGCGTTTGCCCTCGACACTGGTTCCAGTTGGGGTGGGCCTCAATCTGGGATGCTGGGTTCCTCGGTCAAGTGGTGGGTACCAATGTTACAGCACCTGATGTGTATATACATGTACATGTACCGGTATATGTGTATATAGATATGTATAAGTTTATGTAACTTATGATTATACTTGCTTTGATGTTTTGAGTGCACTATGTGGTGTCTTTTAAATGCAAAATCAATAAAAAAATAAAAAAATAAATAAAAAAAAGACAAAACATTGTGTGTGAAAAAGAGTTAGCCATAAAACGTTTTATGCATTAGTTTGATATTTCTGAAAAATATTGTTAGCTTTCGAGCATTAGTTTTGATATTTCTGAAAAATATTGTTGGCTTTGGAGCATTAGTTTTTGATATTTCTGAAAAATATTGGTGGTTTTATGCATTAGTTTGATATTTCTGAAAAAATATTGTTAGCATTGGAGCATTAGTTTTTGATATTTCTGAAAAATATTGTTGGCTTTGGAGCATTAGTTTTTGATATTTCTGAAAAATATTGTTGGCTTTGGCGCATTAGTTTTTGATATTTCTGAAAAATATTGGTGGCTTTGGAGCATTAGTTTAATATTTCTGAAAAATATTGGTTGGCGTTAAGCAATTAGTTTAATATTTCTGAAAAATATTGGTTGGCTTTGTGTAGATAAGTTTCTCACATAAAGGAGTTAAATTGCTCACCATGAGTTAAGTTTCTCACCGAAAGAAAGTTATGATGCCTTATGCCGAGTTGTTACTGACATAAAGATGAGTGAATGTAAGCGCTGTGCACGAGCGAAGTAAGTAAGAGTGAAGTGTGAATGTGTGAATGAGGATTAATAAGTGATTAACTAACAAGTGTGAATCACAATTAATCATACAAGGGTCACAAGGCGTTATTCTGAGAGATCTAAAATTTGCAGTCATGGGTGAATCTTAAACACCACGTTTATGTCCGGAGGAATCTAATAAGGAATTTTCTCTAGAAGCTTGACATTGACCGTGACTGTAAAGCAAGTAGCATTTCTCTCAGACGACCGAGACCACATAATGCCAAAATTATCACCCGAAACTGTAAAAAGACAAAGGAAAAGTCATAAGAGGATTTTGGAGGGCGACTTCCAGTATGCTCAGATGACGTGGCAGAGGGGGAGATAAGGGGGGTCAACAAGGCAGGAAAAGGGAGAAGAAAGCACTCAGAGGACGCTCTGAATGAATTAATAAGTAAAACTAAACTCAGCTGGTTTTAAATTTTAGTAAAGAGAGCTCTATAGAACAAATTTTAAGGGTTTTGTTTGATTGACAACAATCAATTATAAAGATTGTATTAAATTTGATAAGAGATGAAGATGAATTCAGATTTTTATAGATGGCCAATTTTTTGGGGAATGTGATCACAAGACAGGACACTTCCTGTCCCCGACATAGAATACAAAAGTCGTGTTTTTTGAGCGCACAGAACAAAGCTACGTTTTGTTTTGTTTTGTTTAGTTTTTTTTTTGGACTTGACGAAAATTATCTTTTTGGACTTAATGCATGACTAGATGAAAGTACAGGACGAAAAGACAGAAGTGTTTTTAAATTTAGAATCAAATGCAGGCACAGGCCTGGAGTGATAATATGGGTAAATGAGTGACTGCTGATGTTTTTGGACATAGCAGTAGAACGGGCAGTAAGTAAAGTGATAGTAAAAGTTATATCAGTAACTTATTTATTTGTATTATCATGAGGAAACCTCGTATTGCATGTAGACGTAAGTGAGGGAATAAGTTAAATAGTGACGTGCGGATGTCCTCCTTGGAAAGACATGACTGTGTTATTAACTAGGGCAATTGACGCAGAAGTGGGAGGACACCAAGTCATAAAAGATAGTCAGAGATAAGGGGCTATTGACTGGCAAAGAATCTGGAGGACTCAGGATGGAGCAGGTGTTGTTATCTTTACGGATCACAGGGACACCAACAGCAACACCTCAGGGGGGGTTGACTGATGAGTAATAGGAAAAGTTAACATTAACAGGGAAAGAATTTGACATTCTAAAGGAATTACCTGAAGGATTGTGGAGATTCAATCAAGAATTGAATAGATTTAAATTAGACAATATCATCTACATTTAGAAGTTATAGAAGTTATGAAACCAGTGATAACGGGAACTAAACAGGAGGATTGAAGAACAGTGGAATCCCAGGGGATGCAGCGTCTGATAGTTATATCAGCAGCAATGAGAAAAAGCAGGTTACAAGTGAAGGTAAAGAGTAAGTGAAAAGAGAGAAAGAAAAGAGCAGGTTTAGAAATTTGGAAATGGGTATTTCCTCCGTTACAGAGGGGAAGACAGAGAGGAAGATGTGATGAGAGACGAAGAAAAGAAACTTGCCTTATGGACAAGGGGAAGGTTTAGGATCATTTTGATTTGAATACACATATAGACTTGTTACAACAAACTAATACACAATGTTTGTAAAGCACCACATGAGCAGGTGTGAGATTGAGTTTGAAACTCACCTGAAGCACATATAGAAGATTAGCACATATTACATTAGATGGGTGACTTTATTCAGGCCACACCCACAAGAGGAGATGTGAAACGTTATGTTAATTATGTGAAAATTCTAAGTTTGGAACTGACCCTTATGGCCAGCTGAGCTTGACGTGGACACCAGACTTTTAGAGTTTGAAACATTTAGAGTTTGAAATATTTGGAGTTTGAAACAAATGGTGGTAAAACAGATTTACAAGTTACAGATTTGGGAAGTGTAAGATTACACACAGACTGATTGACCCACACAGGGGGGAGCCCGGTGCGTGGAAGGGGGGGCTCAGCCAGGGATGTGACCACTGAACTGTGAAAGGTCAAGAGGTGACATTGCGGAGTTGGAGTGACAGACGCAATTCCATCTCTTCCTTGATTACATCCTGGATTAATGAACGTTGTAAACTATCTGGATTATTGAATTTTGTTTAAATGTAGAAGTTTGAGAAATGGGCAAGGCCATATCTCAAAAAGGAGGGATATGTACGTGTAAACAAATATTCCGAATCAATAATTACTAAAAAAAAAATTGTAAACAAGAAAACTGTTTGAAATACATTGAATTGTCGAAAAGACTTTGTTTATCACCGCAGCAAAACGTGTTGGAGATGTGGTGTTTACAGAGGCGAGCCAAGTGGACGAGCAAGGTGGACGGAGCCACACCGTGTCGTCCTCACACCGACCATTGGAGGGACGAGAACATGGGTGCAGCAGACAACACAGCACCAGATCCATAACATCGCAGACGCAGGACTTCGTTTGTATGGGTTTTGTCCAGAGTCTATGGTAGAGTACGATACTCTGCTACAATGGACGGGAGACAGATTCTACAGTACGCAAAGTGCTATACTCTGCTACAATGAACGAGAACCAGAGGCTACGGTGCGCAGAGTACCATACTCTGTGGAAAAAGAATCAACAGTTATCATCATCACAGCGATGACAGTAATATGGGTGCTGAACACCTGTATTATGCGCGGGACAATCGGGACAATCGATCAACATACAATGGTGTGTCACAACTGTGTATACCGGTAAATGAAACATACACAGACCAGGAAAATAGAGGGAAGAAAAGAAGTGATCAACTTGAAAGGTTATGAAATGCATAATGTGTAATGTGAAATGTATAATGTATAATTGACATGACAGAGGCTGAAGAAACACAATGGCATATTACACCACAGCCACTGTTGTTTGCACTAACTAAGAGAGTTTTTTTATCTGCTACAACATAACTACATGCAATGTTAATGAGATTATGAATTGAGATGGGAAATGTACCAGTTCATAGGTGTGACCGAAGCGAACAGAAGAAGGTCTCTTAAGAAACCAAGCGAGGACGTATGGTGATGTGGGGACACTTGTGGGACGTTGTGCCTATGTATCCCTTTTGTGGCCAGCCATGGTCAGAACAAAGATCAGCATCGAGAGGTTGGTGGACAATCTGGTCCCAGTAGCACCTGATACTACGTATTTGATTCTATTGGGGTGTCCAGAGAGTGTCCCTGACGAGTCAAACTGACTGACCAGAGAGCAGCGGGTTTAAGGGCTTTCCGCTTGTACTTCTATATTTCCCATCACACCGCACAAAATTATAGACAAGATAAATTGTCTTTTTGTCAAATTACAGAGATTGACTAATCTGACTCAAAATTTAGGACAGTAATGCTGTAGAAATGTTGTGGGCCGAGAGAAAAGAAGTGTGTTCAATGTTTGAAGACTGTGCATTACTTTTTGAGTGTAAAAGTGTCATTTTAACACCTATATGAAAGACATGTTGAAAACTGAAAAGAGTAATATGTTTGGCATATGATACAGTAGACTAATCTTTGATAAACAGGAGGGAGATGTGATAAAATGTGAATATATGAGTATATTTCTGTGATGTATTTTATCTGCATAATAGTGATATTTTATCTGCATCATTAGTCTAAGAGAAGAACGGGTGTGTGACAAACTGCATTTGTGAAGGGGTCGTAAAAATGGGCCAAAGGATGTTTACCCTAGGGGGTGTGACAGCCCAGAGGAGTTTGGGTAATGTTTACCCAAGGCTTGATCTCTAGGAAAAATACCAAGTGCCTTGATGTGAAGCTGACCAATGAGAAATGTGACCCGCCTATTCCAGAATATCTAATAAAACCAACCAGCATGGGAAAAAACGGGGTGAGACGCAGGAGGATCACGCAGGCTGCGTACCACAGCCTGCGTGATCAGTCCTGTCGTTTTCTCCCAAGCTTGCCATACAAATATCTGATATTTCTGTGTTGTTTCATATTCTAAGTTGAATTGTGTTCTCGATGTGTTACGGAATAGCATCGGTGTATTGTCTGATTCCATGACACCTTATCAAGCTCTGACTCAGCGTGCGTGCTGATTGGCTGTAGAGCCAAAGTACAACACAACCCCTGCAGGGGTAAGTCAGAGACAGACAAAGGAATGTTGAGCAGAGAGTTCCATTCAGTTTTCCATCTGAGGAATTCCATGAGATCGGATCTTGGGAGATGAGGGCCTCTGCCCTAGCTAGGTTAAGCTAAGCTAAGCTAAGCTACGGGACAAAGACTTTACAAGAGACATGCCTGCAGAAGCTGACTTTCTCTCCCAGAACTAAGAATTCTGTGCCCGTTTTTAAACGTGATTGAGACTGCATCATGCAAACTCAAGCAAGGGACCTTTTTGCAACTTTTCAAGTCCAGGACAGCCTTTTCAGACCAGCCTCATCTGTGAATCAGTGCAACGGCCCTTTTTGTCTGAGGAACGCCTCAGAGCCCAGGAAAACAGAGAAGCTCTGGCCAACATGTGGACGTGGAGACGACACGGACAACACAGGCCCTCTGACACCACACAGGCATCACAGCTTCTGGCTTTGTTCGTATAAATGCACTTCACAGCTGGCTGATAATATCATCTTAGAATTAACTCTGACACACAACTAGATAGATCTAGAGCAATCATGTCTAGCATTTTCATCTGTTATCGACTCATTTGCATATTCCTAATTCATATATATTTTTAATTATTTGGTCAATAAATCTTCATAGACCACATAGACCACTGTAAAGTGTTAATTAATTTCCAGAAAAGGGGTCAATGTCATGGTTACGTTCTCACAAACCTTCAGATCAACGAGCAAATACATTTTTAATAAATACATGAATTTAGATATTTGATTATAGAGTTGTTAAATGCCAAATATACAGCTGGTGCCCCAATTTATTCTTAAAATATGATATCAAACATACCCACACTTATGCAGTGTGTCATGTTTGAAATCTTGAACAACTCTTGCTGCTCGGGTCCTGACTCGAACCAGGAAGTACCATCACATTAGTCCTGTTCTCAGGTCTCTGCACTGGCTCCCTCTGGCTCAGAGAATAGACTTTAAAGCAGCTCCAGTGCAAGTCTCTCCATGATGTTAGTGCCATATGAACCATCTTGGACTCTGAGGACCTCAGGGACCGGCCTCCTACTGGTGCCAGAGTCAGGACTAAACATGGGGAATCTGCGTTTCAGTTTTATGCAGCTAAAATCTGACAATGTTCAAATCTAAGCTAGAAACAGTTTAGTTTAGCTGCGCATATGACTGAAAGGATTTTTATTTGCGCTCTTCTCTTTTGTTTGTGATTGCATTGGTTTAGACAATCATTTGGATTGATTTAAAAGGGAGTTGGACTCCAAAACACGTTAGACGTGTAAAAGTACGTACAATCAGTTGGACTGATTTAAAAAGGATTTTAAAATGAGTTGGACTCCGAAAACACATTACCCTTTGTGGCTAGGTGTTTTTATTTTATTTTTTTATTTAGTTAATTTTATTGTATTTCTGTTTCTGTAATTTCTTTGTGATTTGAATGCATTTTTCCTGCTGTGTGAAGCATTTTGAATTGCCTTGTGTATGAAATGTGCTCTACAAATAAACTTGCCTTGCCTTCTTTAATCGATATCAACCTTGAATGTCCCCCTCTTTCACAAGTGGAAGGTCATTCATAACCTTACAGTACTTGTACTAGTAAGAATACCCTACACCGCTGAACCAATTAAATCCCAGGTCAGCTTCTTGCTGGCCGCGTCCTGACTTCTTTCAGCCCCAGATAACCCTTCAACTCCAGCTGAACTGTTTTTCTATCTCAAAGCACTAGTTCTCCTCCTGAGTGGTCTCAGCTGCAATTGAAGCATGTCCGCCTGTCCGTCCGAGAGATTCGGATCCCCCCCTTCACTGTGGACCCCCCTTCACTGTGGAAGTCCTCAAGGTTTTTAGTTTTTCCTTGCCAAGAAGGAGGATCTAAGGACAGGGGACCTGACTCATGCTAGCTTCGCCACGCAAACTTTGCCAGCTACTTCCATCATAACCAATTTATTCATCCACTTGTTTTTTTTAAGTCGTGGATGGTCATCACGGATTTGCTCATATCGGTCTTGTCGTAGTATTGGCTGCCATCTTAAAATCCATTAATTTCCCAGAGCCGCTTTCAGGCACCGGGATGCCGCCTCTTCCCTCTTCAGGCACCGGGATGCCGCCTCTTCGGGCACCGGGATGCCGCCTCTTCCCTCTTCATGCACCGGGATGCCGCCTCTTCCCTCTTCAGGCACCGGATGCCGCCTCTTCAGGCACCGGGATGCCGCATCTTCGAACACCGGGATGCCGCCTCCTCCCTCTTCGGGCACTGGGATGCCGGTCCTTCCTTGCTCTGGGAGTTTCCAGGTACCAACCGATGCAGAGATGCCGTGAGAGTCTCCACCTAGGCCGGCGGGAGCCCGTTTCTCCGCCGGGGAAGAACTGCGGTTCTCTGCCTCAGGCTTACTAGCCATGTTAGCCTCGTTAGCTTGCGATGCAGAATGATTTCCAAAGGGACTGTGGCCCGTCAGCGTTGCTTGTTTTGGTCCCTTAATGTTACAAGACATTTGGTGGGTCGAACGATGATTTTAAAGTCACGTTTTGCAACAGAGGTGCGGGTGCGTTAGCTCAATGCGAATGCGCCGCCATAACTGGAAGTCCAGTGACCCACAGATTTTTAACTTGATTTGTAGATTTTAGAGGGATAAACTGGAAGTGGATGCAAACACTTCTCTTTATTTTTGTGGGCTAAAGACAATCATTTCAGCCTTGTCTGAGTCCTGCAGAGAAAGTTGTTTTGCGTTAAATCACCGATCTGTTGGAGGCTGTGACGGGTTGAATCCCCATATTCACCTGCTGTCAATGAAACATAGTTCTGATATCATCTGTGTCATTGTGGTAGGACAAATTATAACTGCACAGCCTGTAAAGGTTGAACAGAAGAGGTCCAAGGATTGGCCCATGGGGTCCCCACAGGTCAAAGTCATGTGGTCCGACACAGAGTGACCAATCTCATTATGATATATATTTTTTTCACAACTATGAACTGTATGAAATTTGCATGTAAAATTAAGCTAAATATGACCAATTCAATGTTGTTTAGAGATTGAAATACAAATTCCACAAGGACAATATGGGAGTGTAAATGAATGATTTTAGGATGGAAAATCTGCTATAATACAATCCATATGTACCATACTAAATTGTGTTGTATAGTTCTTGAATGCATCAATTACATGTATGTATTGTAGCAATGAAAAAACAAACATACTACAATGTTTGTTTTTCACCACTAATCAAATGCAGGCAATGTAATGAATTATGTATGAACTCCATAATAATTTGCATACAACTATAAGATATTAAATTCTTTATTTACTCTGTTTAGAATGTAAGCGATTATTAACTGGACAAATTATACACAGAGCACAAAAAACTTTTCTGGGATAAATAAGCCCTCCATTGTATACAATTATAGACCCTTTAAAAGGCTATGTCATCAGAACATAGGAACATAGGAGGTGTATTGAGAAAAAGTGAATGAACCTTAAAACTCTTCCAATAAGTAACTGACATCAAATCTACATGTAAATGGGTTTAAGTCTTGACACAAACAATAAGAAACAATTTAGATTTTCCAGGGTAGGCAGAACATTTTTTCAAGCCTCTAATTGTATTGGATTTTTTCAAAAAGTAAAAGTGACACTTAAATCATAATTACGTAGGATTGTGGTTAAGGCCTTTAATTGAAATGTTTAATTCATATATTTTTCTCATATTTTCCTGCCTTTTTCCCAAATCCTTAAACATGTAAGTACAGTAATAAGGAATAATAATAAAGACCAAAGCAATTCCATTGGTTGACACAGATTTGTTAATTGATTCGTTCCCTCAAACTCACAAACATGTTGTAAATTGTATGTTTTAAAATGGATCTATTTAACTCTGCTTTGGACAAAAATATCACATTTGTGCGTCCGCCTTTTTTCATTATACGCGGTTTTATCGGCATCCCAAATATGAAATATTATTATGTATTTCTATTTTTTGTCTTTCTCTTCTCTGTCATTGGAAATGCATTTGTGATGCTTCTTATACTTGTGGATCATAACCTACAGACTCCTAAATACATTGCAGTTTTTAGCCTTTCTTTTTCTGATTTGCTTCACAGTTGTGCATTAGTCCCAAAACTTCTAGATATATTTTTGTTCGGCCACGATCGTATCTCTTACAACGACTGCATGGTGTTTTTGTTTTTCTGTTATGTAGGCCTTTCCATGGAGGCTTTAAACTTAGTGGCTCTTTCCTACGACAGACTCATAGCTATAATGTCACCTCTGCACTATCGCCTCAGAGTTACTCATAAGTCTATATCCACATTAATTGCATTTTTCTGGATTTTTGTTATTCTAGCAATGCTAATTGTAATAGGCCTCCTGACGAGACTTTCATTTTGTGGTTCTGTGGTTATTTTTGTGATCACGGCCCGCTGTACACACTTGGTTACAATGATAAATCCCCCAATAATATTATTGCCTATTTGCTATTTGTACTTATCTTATGGTTTCCTCTTGCATTCATTTTGGCAAGTTATATCAGAATAGGTATTGCACTGGCCAAGATATCGACAATGCAAGAAAGAGTAAAAGCATTTAAAACTTGCTCTGCACATCTTTCACTCGTGGCAATGTATTTTGTACCTTTTTTGACAAACTATACAATAGGTCCAGCTTTAGATCCAAATATTAGGATTATAAACCTTTCATTAGCTTCTGTGTTGCCTCCTCTGTTGAATCCTGTCATATATGTGCTGCAGACGAAATCAAAGACTGTGTGAAGAAACTTATCAAAGTAAAAAGACAAAATATGATTACAGTGAACCAAAAAATTACACCAACCGAAAAATTATGAATTGCATTGTCTATCAAAGTTTTTATTATTTATGTATCTTGTGGATTTATTTTTCAACTTATGCTGTACTATAATTATAGGTGTACTAACTGCATTTTCAAAGATATATGTTTGAATAACTGGTTCTCTTGTATAAATCATTAATTCATTAATTCATTTTGTACTGCTTGTTCCCGTCAGGGGTCGCCGGTGACAGGAGCCAATCCCAGTGACTTTGGTACACCCTAGACAGGGGCCAACTCGTCGCAGGGCCAACTTTGTGTATAAATCACTACTTTAATGTTGTTTAATGTTCAGGTCTTGGGAGTAACCAGACAAGGCATTACAGAAAAAGAAAAGATAAAATCACAATACACACAGATAAAACATTAACCTTTAAGAGAGCAGATCTTTATTCTGGATTTGAACATCGCCAGAGTTCAAGTCCCACATCTTCAGGAGGATATTCCAGATTTTAGCTGCATAACACTGATTACACTGAATTCTTAATTCCCATGTTTAGTCCTGACTCTGGTACCAGCAAGAGACCGGTCCCTGAGGTCCTCAGAGTCAGAGATGGTTTATATGTCCGTAACATGTCAGAAATGTACTTTTGTGCTTGGCCATGGAGAGACTTGTGCACAATCAGAGCTGTTTTAAAGTCTATTCTCTGAGCCACAGGGAGCCAGTGCAGAGACATGAGAACAGGACTAATGTGATTGTACTTCCTGGTTCTAGTCAGGACCCGAGCAGCAGCGTTCTGGATGAACTGCAGCTGTTTTACAGCTCGTTTGGAGAGGCCAGTGAGCAGGCCGTTACAGTAGTCTAATCTACTGGAGAAAAATGCGTGGATGATTCACTCCAAATCTGGTTTAGACACTATACTTTTGATTTTGAGACTGATGACAGATAACAGATAACAGATATTCTCTTTGTATGGTGACTTCTACCTTCTGTTGGAAGTATCGGTATCAGCATTTTGTGCATGCTCGTTTTTGAATATGGATCATTGATCTGTTTTGCATTCATTGTTCAATGTTTGTTGTTTGTGTTGCACCAAATCACTAGGACAAGCTCCTATGTTTGAGAATTTTGTTCATTGACAAATGGCAATAAACCTTATTCTGATTCTGATTTGGTGTGAAGGTGGTCGCCCTGTAGTGCCCAATTGATCCCAAAATGTCCCCAAAACCTCACACTTGGACCAATCAACGATCAATATTCTTCTTCTACTGGCTCTTTCTCTTTCTCGTTCAATCTCTCTCTTTTAAAAAAAAAAAAGTGGTTTAGCGTACATACTTTGAAGATGTAATCAAACCCTGCTCTTGTTCTCAGAAATATACATATACAATTAACATGTAATTGCCATGTGCCAATTACACACTTTGGCGTATCAATTACCAATAAATGATCAGTATTTCCAAAACAAAGCGTGCACAAATTCTGATAATGTGTGCACAAACGTTTGACACAATTTTGGGGCCAATCGGACACTGAGGTGGGGGTTAACTTCACACTAGTCAAATCAACTGCTCCATTTTTTCTGCCGTATAATTCCTAAATATATCAATTAAATGCATGTATTGTAGCACTGAAAAAACAAACATACTGCATCATTACACCCTTAACTTACATTTAAGGTTTTTTCAGTGAATTACAATTAAGCAAATGCAGGCATAACCCTATAATAATTTGCTTACACCTTTACAATGTTAAATGCTTTATTTACCATGTTTAAAATGATAGAACAGAGAACAAAAAACAGCCTCTTAATTGTATTTGAGTTTTGCAAAAAAAAAAGTATTCTTAAATAATTATTAAAGGTTGAATGGACGATTTTTTGGGCCCAAATCTGAGTCTTATTTCCTTGTGGCGTGGACTGCCGATTAGTCCTGCCACGTATCAATCATAAAACGCACCTATCGCTCACCTGCAGCCATGTGCGGCTCGTCCCCATGTTTCCGTGTGTCTAAGCGCATTGATCTATCATAATATAGTTCCCTCAGTGTACGGGACAAAATGAAGGCGGAGAAAGACTGTTCGAGATGACTCAGAAGAGACGGAAATCTACGGGAGACGAGAGATGCGATGTGATCCGTCGCGCTAATAAACAAACACATGTGTGTGTTGTATCAGTCCGCACGGGGGAGTGCGCACGCGCACTTCCGCCTGCGTTCTAAAATTGCCGAAAAATCTTCCATTACACCTTTAAGTAGGATTCTAGAGGTAAGGCTTTTAATTAATATTTACCTGAGAAGTTAGTGTCATTTCTACGGCTACACCGTACAAAATATGGCATAGATCCAATTGGCTTTTTCTATCAAGACGCCAAAAGATAACTACGTGCAAAATGTCATGAATTTTGGAAGAACTAAAAATCTTAGTTCCCCTTTGCAAAAGGCATGGAAGATTTGGCAATTTTCCCCAGTACTGAAAAGCACCCCCAAAGCATGATGGTTCTACCCCATGCTTCACAGATGGTACTCATCCTTCTTCTTCCACCAAGTTTCTACCAAAATGTTAATTTTTGGTCTCATCTGACTATCTCCCATGACTCCTGGATAATCCAAATGGTCATTAGCAATCTTCAGACGGGCCTTGTCATGTTCTGACTCAAGCAAGGGAACCTTCTGTGCGAGGCATGATTTTAAACCATGATGGCGTAATGTATTACCAAAAGTACATTTTGAAACTGTTGTCCCAGTTCTCTTTAGGGACAAGCTTAGCCCATAGTTCTGGGCTGATTCCTCACTTTTCTTATGATCACTAATACCCCACAAGGTAAAACCTTTCATGGCACCTTAGTCTAAGTGAGATTAACTTTAGACTTTAGACATTTTCTAACATTTGCTTCAACAGTGGATCTTTTTTCACCAAGCTGCTTTCCAAATTCCCCCGTAGCCATTTCCAGCTTAATGGAGGTCTACAGTTTGGTCTTTGGTGTCTTTTGCCAGCTCTTTGGTCTTGCCCATTGTAGTAGTTGGAGTCTGAATGATTGTGGGGTGGACAGGTGTCTTTATGCAGCTAACAAGTTGGTAACAGGTGCTACAAAATTAGATTAATAAGTGTTAGAGGTTGACTTTTTAAGGCAGACTAACTGGTCTTTGAGAGCCAGAAATCTTGCTGATTGGCAGGTGTTCAAATATGTATTTGCAGCAATAATACACAAATAAATTATCAAAAAATATATTATGTGATTTTCTTTTTAGATGCTGTCTCACAGAGGAAATGCACCACAATGAACATTTCAGACTCCTTTATTCTGGGAGAACGTACAAAAACAGGGTTTTCAAATACTTATTTTCCTCACTGTATGCTTGCCTGACCAGCCAGGCCCTCCTACATTCTGTTTGTAAAGTAGTCTGTCAAAACATGTTGGGACTGGCTGGTCAGGCAAACTGTATGCATGTTCTTTTTCTGGTTATTGCCAGTGTTGGGTATTGTTACTTTTAAACATAACCCATTATGTTACCTTATTACTGCCCTGGAAAATGAATGCGTTACGTTATTGCGCTACTGTGTTATACGTAACGCGTTAGAGTACTCCTGCGTTACCTATAATCAACATTTTATAACCTTTCCCTTTGCATTGTTCCTTCACTCTCAGCAAAACAGAAGTAGATAAGATAAGATATTCCTTTATTGTCCCACATGGGGAAATTTCATTGGTGCAACGCAGGTAGATACAGAGGCAGATACAGAAGAACAGATCACTTATAGGAAGTCTGAAAAACACTTTCAGTAGAAGATCTCCTATAAATAAATAAAAACTCCCATAGACTAATAAATAAATAAATACATAAATACCATTGCATGTGATCACGACAGTAATTGCACATGAATATGTGTCACGACAGCACATAGATTGCACATGAATTTCACTGTAATTGCACATGAATTGCAACAGCAATTGCACATATGACAGAATTGCACATGGTTAGGTCAGTATTGCGAGTGTTCAGTAATACCTGTCATGAGTCCTTAATTGGTTTGAAACGTTTCCTCCAAACACAAGGCTGTCACACTGTTCTATAACACTACTGATGCAAAAATTAAACCCAACACAAGCTTGACTTTCCAACAAACAGTACCATAATAATTAAAATATCAAATAAGCAAGAAAAGTAAATGTGTTTGGCTGAGCTTTATTTATCTTTCATGTTCAACAAAATTTTCCGACTGCTAATTACTTTGCACGGGACGTGCATAAGAGGATGAGTGCGTTAGTGTGTGTTTGGACCGTTCTTCATCCGTCTCAAAGAACTAGTTTTCCTCAAGCTCCAGCTCCACTGTCTATCTTGCGTCTGATGGCCCGTTCAGACCGGTGCGGCAAAAGCGTCCAGTTTACATTCAAAGTCTATGTAAACGCGCGTCGAGCACCTCCTGCGTTTTTGCGGCGCGGCTTCCGCGTATTTGCGGCGCGATTCGCCGAGGAGCGCGGCGAGGCGGGTGCGCTTTTGCGTTTTCTGCTCGAGACGCTTTGACGGGCGTAAAAGCATCAATGCATCAAAACGGTTCGCCGCAAATAAGTTCAGAATTTTGAGCTTTTCTGCGGCGTGGCGGGACAGAAGCCAATCAGAGATGACGCTCCGGTGACGTACGTACACATGTCCCCCCCCCGAGAAGAACCGGCACCACAACAATGGCAGACGATATATATATATATATATATATATATATATAGATATATATATATATATATATATATATATATATATATATATATATATATAGATATAGATATAGATATAGATATATAGATATAGATATATCTATAGAGATATATCTATATATATATCTATTCATATATATATAGTTATTTACTGTTCTATTTTTCCACAAAATACATTATTTTATATTATAAAATGTGTGTCCTGTTTACATGCATCTTTTTCATATATATATAATACTGGGGAGTCTGTGGGAAATTCAGTGGCTATTTAAAGATGTACTTATTTAATTTACCACAATTCAAGATCCTAAACAAAAACAAACAAGGACAAGATGAGATAATCCTTTATTAGTCCACACAGTGGGGAAATTTCAGTGTTACAACGCACAAGTAGGTACAGAAGTAAAGAGAACAGAGAACTAAAGAGCTGGAAGCTTCTCACTGTTTTATTCATTTAACTTGATCTCATTCTGTGTAAACAACATGGCATTTGGGCTCAATCTTGAGTGAACATGTCGTCTTTGCTATAAATATGAAAATCCCTTGATCAAAAACACTTCTGTGTTGTGGACGTCCAGTCCTCTGTGTTGTGGACGTCCAGTCCTCTGTGTTGTGGACGTCCAGTCCTCTGTGTTGTGGACGTCCAGTCCTCTGTGTTGTGGACGTCCAGTCCTCTGTGTTGTGGACGTCCAGTCCTCTGTTGTGGACGTCCAGTCCTCTGTTGTGGACGTCCAGTCCTCTGTTGTTGACATCCAGTCCTCTCTGTTGTGGACATTCAGTCCTCTGTTGTGGACGTCCAGTCCTCTGTTGTGGACGTCCAGTCCTCTGTTGTGGACGTCCAGTCCTCTGTTGTGGACGTCCAGTCCTCTGTTGTTGACGTCCAGTCCTCTGTTGTGGACGTTCAGTCCTCTGTTGTGGACGTCCAGTCCTCTCTGTTGTGGACGTCCAGTCCTCTGTTGTGGACGTCCAGTCCTCTGTTGTGGACGTCCAGTCCTCTGTTGTGGACGTTCAGTCCTCTGTTGTGGACGTCCAGTCCTCTGTTGTGGACGTCCAGTCCTCTGTTGTGGACGTCCAGTCCTCTGTTGTTGACGTCCAGTCCTCTGTTGTGGACGTCCAGTCCTCTGTTGTGGACGTCCAGTCCTCTGTTGTGGACGTCCAGTCCTCTGTTGTTGACGTCCAGTCCTCTGTTGTGGACGTCCAGTCCTCTGTTGTGGACGTCCAGTCCTCTGTTGTGGACCTGAAGCTGCTGGCGATTGTCCTGTAGAAATCCCCAGTGGCAAGAGATCTGAATAATAAAACAAACAAATAACTATATAGCCTAAATTTAGTTTACTTGTACTTTCATTAAATATACCACAATCGAATTTTAAATGGTGCACTAGAACAAAATATTAACGCTATGAAAACTATGTTTTTTTTACTAAAAAAAATATAAATTTTTACTAGCTATGTACTTTTCATTGGTTTTATACACAACCACAAGCAGATACACAGCAGATACACAACAGATACACAGCACATACACAGCAGATACACAGCAGATACACAGAAGATACACAGTACATACACAACACATACACAGTACATACACAGTACATACACAGCAGATACACAGCAGATACACAGTACATACACAACACATACACAGTACATACACAACACATACACAACACATACACAGTACATACACAGTACATACACAGTACATACACAGTACATACACAGTACATACACAACACACACACAGCACACACACAGCACATACACAGTACATACACAGTACATACACAACACACACACAGCACACACACAGCACATACACAGCACACACACAGCACATACACAGCACATACACAGCAGATACACAGAAGATACACAGTACATACACAACACATACACAGTACATACACAGTACATACACAGCAGATACACAGCAGATACACAGTACATACACAACACATACACAGTACATACACAACACATACACAACACATACACAGTACATACACAGCACATACACAGCACACACACAGCACATACACAGCACATACACAGCACACACACAGCACACACACAGCACATACACAGCACACACACAGCACACACACAGCACATACACAGCACATACACAGCACACACACAGCACACACACAGCACATACACAGCACATACACAGCACACACACAGCACACACACAGCACATACACAGCACACACACAGCACACACACAGCACATACACAGCACATACACAGCACACACACAGCACATACACAGCACATACACAGCACACACACAGCACATACACAGCACATACACAGCACACACACAGCACACACACAGCACACACACAGCACACACACAGCACACACACAGCACACACACAGCACATACACAGCACACACACAGCACACACACAGCACATACACAGCACATACACAGCACACACACAGCACACACACAGCACATACACAGCACACACACAGCACACACACAGCACATACACAGCACACACACAGCACACACACAGCACACACACAGCACACACACAGCACACACACAGCACACACACAGCACACACACAGCACATACACAGCACACACACAGCACACACACAGCACACACACAGCACACACACAGCACACACACAGCACACACACAGCACACACACAGCACACACACAGCACACACACAGCACACACACAGCACACACACAGCACACACACAGCACATACACAGCACATACACAGCACATACACAGCACACACACAGCACACACACAGCACACACACAGCACACACACAGCACACACACAGCACACACACAGCACACACACAGCACATACACAGCACACACACAGCACACACACAGCACACACACAGCACACACACAGCACATACACAGCACACACACAGCACACACACAGCACACACACAGCACACACACAGCACACACACAGCACACACACAGCACATACACAGCACACACACAGCACACACACAGCACACACACAGCACACACACAGCACACACACAGCACACACACAGCACACACACAGCACACACACAGCACACACACAGCACACACACAGCACATACACAGCACACACACAGCACACACACAGCACACACACAGCACATACACAGCACACACACAGCACACACACAGCACACACACAGCACACACACAGCACACACACAGCACACACACAGCACATACACAGCACACACACAGCACACACACAGCACATACACTTTATTATTGCGCTTAGACATGAATATTTCTGTACTGACCTGATGGACAGATGGACAGATGGACAGATGGACAGGCGTCTGTAGTTGTTGTCCTGGTACATGTCCGCGCACCAATGCGGGAAACAAGTCATCAAACAGGACCCGGGACAAACGAAACTACAGCTGAGAGCGATGTTTATCCAGTCTTGAAGCAAATGATGGTATTGACTCAACTCGGATCACTGGTGGATCCAGACACGCCGCCGAGCGTCTCCGTTTTTGGGCTTTGAAGAGCAAATACGCAAAAGGCACTTTCTCAACTTTGATCCGCCATTAGAGAAGCCAGACTGACAACATCTCCACTGCGCATGCGCACGCGGCAAACGCGCGTCTGCTTACTATATTTCGTCTCTGCTCCGCTGCGTCGAGAACGCGGCGTATTTGCGTTTTTCTTCATGCGTACTTGGGTCCAACTTCGCCATAACGCGCGAATAGGCGTTTGCGGTTTGAACGGGCCATGAGGGAGTCGGATCTTTCCTTCACTGTGGAACTCCTCCAGGTTTCTACTTTTTCCCAAAGAGGTTTTGTAGTTTTGCCTGGCCGAGAAGGAGGGTCTAAGGACAGGGGAGCTTGGGACATTTGTCGAAGGACACGGGATGCTGGGACATTGCCAAGTCCCTATGAATACTGTTTAAACAGTTTTGAAAACTGTAGCCCCTCGAGGGAACAATTGTTTTGATTTTGGGCGGGACAAAAATAAATATAAATGAATTGAATTTGGAAGTGCGCACTTTTGGAGCCGCGCTTCACATGGCCTTACAGAACAGCTTTGCATATTCACTCCTTATTGGCTATTTTGTCTTGAGTCAGAATGTTTTGCATTTTTTACTGGTAATTGCCAGGGTCGACTGAGAGATCACCACAGGTGACAGGGTACCAAACTAGAGTGCTTCGCACAGCAACGCCCTGCTGAGGCTCAGGCATAAATATTCAGATGAGAAAACAATTGTTTCCCATTTAAAAAAAATAAACTGTACATTTTTGGAAAGCGCTTCGTGTTGTAGGTACCTGGTCACTGACGGGCACTTACGCTATTTTTGAGTGGGCTCTGCCCACTGTTGTTGGCCCGCTAAACAATAATAATGTTCAGTTTTTGCATTACATTTTTATATGCACGGAACATGTATGAGTTGGGGAACGCCTTAGTGAGCGACATGGGGACAGCCCCATGTAACACGCTCGTTTTAGTGCGGATTTCTCACAGATATCACCCATTTACGACAATAATGTTTTCCCTTTACCAATTAGTATGCATGGGACGTGTATGAGTAGACGAGTGTGTTAGTGTGTGTTTGGAAGTGGGCAAGTTTGTCCAAAACGGCAACCGATTCACTCATTCTTCATAAAATATTCTTTTGTCGCTATTGTTGCTTCATAAAATAATGGTGTTTCAGAGAACGCTCCTCCGTTATCACCATGGGCTGTCCTGTCATTTTACTGCAAACTTGCTCATTATGTCATTAAATTGCTATTTAAATAGACTATTGCTGTGTAACTTCATTGCAAACACAAACATAGCCTTAGCTACAAAGACTTCATTAAAGTCACTTGTTGAACATACGCGGTGTTGTCGACTTCATGATTCTGTGCAACATAAAACAATGAATAATGAATAAGTCAAAAAGAGAAACAATTTAAATCTGTTATGGAATAAGAATAATAATAAGCAATAAAAAAAAAAAAAATGGCTCATGTACACAAATTTACTGTTGAGTTTACATATGTAGTGCAGAAAGTGAGTAGTGCAGTGAGTGATTAAATTATGGTTAAAATGACTGTGTTTAGGAAGTGTTCATGAGTCGGCAGTGGGAAAGAAACTGTTCTTATGGCGGGAGGTTCTGGTCCGGATGGACCAGAGCCTCCTGCCTGAGGGGAGTGGCCTCCTGTCTGAGGGGAGTGGCTTCCTGCCTGAGGGGAGTGGCTCAAATAGTCCATGTCCAGGGTGAGAAGGGTCGGCTGTGATCCGACCTGCACGTCCCAGAGTCCTGGAAACGTACAGGTCCTGTAGAGATGGAAGTCTGCAGCCGATCACCTTCTCAGCAGAGCGCACAATGCGCTGTAGTCTCTGTTTGTCCCTGGCTGTGGCTCCAGTGAACCACACGGTGATGGAGGAGGTGAGGATGGACTCAATGATGGTTGTGTAGAACTGCACCATCATCTCCGCTGGCAGCTTGGCTTTCCTCAGCTGCTGCAGGAAGTGCATCCTCTGCTGGGCCTCTGAGGAAGGAGCTGATGGTGGACTCCCACTTACATAAATGCCCACATCCTCAACCACCCCTATAATTGCCAGACCAACACAACCAAACAAGCTTTCCAAAGACATTATCACATGTCACAAAATCAGAGCACATGCTGTCTTATTCTAGATGTTAAACATTCTATCTTTTCAAACTTATAAGAGCCAAGTGCCTCACTGTAACACTTTGGGCACTTTGGGATGAGAACTTTGGTTTCCCCTACCACTAAGAACATGCTCCTCCCCTCAGTGGGACTTAACATCAGCCTTTTACAGGTGGAAATTAGCACTTGAGCTACAACCTGGTACAATGCATCTCTCCTGATAAAGTTAATGTATATTGTGCACTCTCCCTGTCTTAAATAAATAAAATAAAATAAACTCTGATTTCACTTCCAGTACTTGTATCATGTAGTCTTTGGCAACATGTCAATTTATCATATTTTGAGGTTAATCCCAATTTCTCCACAAAACCACAACATGTTCCGCTTCAATTGCTTAATTTCCAGAATTTAGAAAGTATTTCTTTACAAACTTTAACATGATATATATATATACATCATTACTGTCAAAAATCACACAATAATATCATGGGCTGCAACAAAATCAAATCAAAAGTTCAAAAGGGAATAACATGAACATAAACC
Organism: Eucyclogobius newberryi; assembly: GCF_026437365.1. Lineage (NCBI taxonomy): Eukaryota > Metazoa > Chordata > Actinopteri > Gobiiformes > Gobiidae > Eucyclogobius > Eucyclogobius newberryi. The sequence continues at coordinate 5,431,319 of NW_027315779.1, forward strand.
ATGATCCGTTTGCTTTTGAAATATGCACCAAAGGCTTTAGCTATATTTTTAAAAGGAAAAGCAGCATATCTACAAATCTTTTAGCCTCTTCAAAATATCCCAATGAATATACCGTAGTACTCTGAAATAAATATTGTACTGTGAGCTTTGGGTGTCGTTACATCCCAAGTGTCCAGTGACGTCAGTGCAGAGCGCGTGTTGTGCCGTCAGTCTTCTACAAAAGACCAGAAAGGAGACAACAAACTGCACCACTGTGAGAATATCAGACCATGGAGTTTTTCAACCCTGCCGGTAACAACAAGAACATAACCTTTGTGCGCCCTCCTTATTTCATCATCACAGGTTTATCAGGCATCTCCAATATCAAGCACTACTATGTCTTTCTGTTTATAGTCTACATTGTCTCTGTGATCAGCAACTCTTTTGTGATGGCGGTCATAGTGTTGGACCATAATTTGAGAACTCCAAAGTACATTGCTGTTTTCAACCTGGCGTTCGTGGACCTTTTTGGCAACACTGTTCTGGTGCCGAAACTTCTGGACACTTTCTTATTCAACCGACCTTACATTCGCTACAACAACTGCATGACTTATTTGTTTTTCTGCTACACCTGTCTCTCTATGCAGTCGTTTAACTTGGCCACGCTTGCCTACGATAGATTGATGGCCATAATTTACCCATTGCACTATCAAGTAAAGGTCACTAATAAATGTATGCTTTGTTTGATAGGATTAATTTGGCTATTCGTCATTCTTGCTGTTCTAATATGTGTCGGACTCATTACGAGGCTTTCATTTTGTCAATCTGTTGTTATAAATAGCTATTTCTGCGATCACGGTCAAATTTATAGACTTTCTTGCAACGACCACTTTCCTAGTTATGTTGTAAGCTGCCTATATCCCATACTAATATTTTGGCTTCCGCTGGCATTCATATTATTTAGCTATTTATACATTGCTTTTACACTTGCTAAGGTTGCAACAGTGCGTGAGGGGCTCAAAGCGTTTAAGACATGCATTGGTCACTTGTTATTAGTGGCGATTTACTTTATTCCATTACTGATTGTCTTTACGTTAATGGAGAAAATACAGCCAAATGCAAGAATTATAAACCTCTCTATGACTTCAGTCTTCCCTCCGATGTTGAACCCCATCATTTATGTGCTGCAAACCAAGGAAATTAAAGACTCAGTGAAGAGATTGTTACATATCAGCAGGAAGCCTAAAATAGCTGTCCGAAATATGACTTAATTTTAATGTACCTAAATCATATGATGTAATTTACTTTGTCATATAATGTATACAATTGTTGGATCAGCATTGCATAAGATGCTCACAATGTTATGTCTCAATGAATTATTATTATTATTTTTATATATATATACTTTTGCTTTTTTTGAGCCAAACAAAGAACATTTTTGAATTTTGACTGTTGAATTTTGAGTTTGTAAAGTGATGGTTGTTTTAATTAAAATAGATCATGGTGTGGTATATTCAGCTAAATTTACTGTACAGTATATATGGGATGATCTTAATTACATCTCTATTAAATAGCCTTGCTCTTTTCATTCAAAATTAAATAAACTGATTTTCCAACAAATCTTTGAGTTTGTACTGTTTTTTTCCAATAAAGTAACAGCATTCACTGTATGTTAAGCGCAATAAAGTCAGTATTGTTCTATAATTTTTTATATAATGTGAATGAATGACATCATGATAAACTTTGTCTGTAATTACGATGAAAGTTGGTGACTGTTAGGTTTGGGCACTCTTCCTCCCTTTACTTTGTCTGTTCAGTTTCTTGTGTAATGATCTGTTTAGTTTTTATTAGATTGGCTCCCGGTCGCGGGTGCGCTCCCACTTCGCTGTCCAACTCAGCTCGCCTGCTCCTAGCTTCTTTGTTTGGCCTGGTGGGACCGGTAGTCCCATTTTCGTATTTGTGTGGGGCGTAGATAGGGTTTTTTTGTACCTTTTTGTTGTTGTTATAGTTAGAGGTGTCAGCACCGGCTTCGACGGCCCTATACGGGGCTGGCCCGGTGTCGCACCTATTTGTTTCTGTTGGGTCCATCTTTCTTTTTTCAACTTTGGGGTGATTTTTAGGGCACGGGGGTTTGAAAGTTGGCATTTATTTTGGTGTAAAAACCTAATAAAATTGTATAATCTTGTTTTCACCTCCGATGTCCTTTAAATATGTTGCAGCCTCTCTTCGGGGTCTTAACAGTGACGATCTTCCACTTACATCTTACTTTGGATCTGTGATCACGGTCCAATTTACCGACTTGCCTGCAATGACAGGACCCCCAGCCGTGCGATTGGTGGTCTATCCCCCATCCTTATTCTTTGGATCCCTTTAGTGTTTATTTTATTAAGTTATATATATATTGCTTATGCATTGTCAAATATATCTGTTTCTCAAGAGCGAATCAAAGCTATGAAAACATGCTCAAGTCATCTTTCTTTAGTGGCTATTTATAACTTGCCAATTATCTTTGTTTATCGCTTTGGGGCAACAATTCACCCAAATGCTCGGATTATAAACATCTCATTGACTTCTGTGGTGCCTCCCATGCTGAACCCAATCATTTATGTGTTACAGACCAAAGAAATTAGACAATCTATGAAAATACGAAAAAGAGTACCAGCCATATCAAAGGTAACAACAGAAGGATTTTAGTAGTACTTTCACAGGTCATTGCTCCATCGCTTGTGAGCAAATTAGTGACAAAAGACATTGAACAAAAAATTGCACTTTTACCACTTCAAATCTTGTCCCTACTATTGTTTTTATTTTTTCAGATACTTTTTCAGTTCGTCTTCCATTACAAGGTAAAAGCAATGGAAACACATTTGCACACATTCATCAACACTGAAGGCCAGTGACATAAGGCATAAGGCGCTGGTACAGCTGGCAGTCCGGTGTAAACGCTCTCTCTTCTTTCTCACACTTATTGTGCTTTATCTCCTATATTTTGTAAATATAGTTAGTGTATTTTTTCTATTTTACTGTACGATAGGGACACGCGCTGGAATAGTTTTTTTAATTCAACTGTTTTTGAGTTTTTTCGGCTGGATTTGAGCGTTTTTCGTTGTGTTGTTGTGACGTGAGCTAGCTCCGAGCGAGCCCACCAGCCCCCCCCCGCGCCCTCCGGCCGCCGCTAAAGTACGCCGTGTCGTTGGTACACGTTTATATACACGTTTATATGAAAGAGGAACTTCACGAACGATCGGGACACGCACTGAAATCGCTTTAAATTAACTTGTTTTGACTTTATTCGGCTGGATTGAGTGTTTTCGTCGTGTCGTTGCGATGTGTCTTGGCTCTGAGTCCCCCGGCTCCGGCCCGGCCCCCCGGCCGGCGCCGTACCGCGTTTACACAAAGGAGGAACTAATGAAACTGCGGAGAACAGTCGTCTTACCCGGAGATCGTCACGTTATCCCGGCGGACATCCTAAGGAAAACGCAACAAAGCAGACGGGCTGGACGTAAACTCCGAGAGAAGAGAGGAGGAAACAGGAAGTCGGTTCCCGCCGTAGTCATGGGTAACGTGAGGTCCCTTCAAAATAAAATGACGGAAATAGCGAGCCTCATGCGGTCCCAGAGGATTTATAGGGACAGCAGCGTCTTGATTTTCAAAGAGACCTGGTTAACAGCAGAAATGCCAGACTCTATTGTAGGTTTGGACAATTTTCATCTGCTGCGGGCGGACAGAACGAGAGAATGCGGGAAGAAAAGAGGTGGAGGTCTGGCGGTGTATGTGAACACGAGCTGGTCCAAACCCGAACACTGCACAGTGAAGGAGCAGCTATGTAACAAGGATATTGAACTATTGGCTATTGGCATGAGGCCATATTATCTGCCCCGGGAGTTCTCACATGTGATTTTGATCGCAGTCTATGTGGCCCCGTCTGCCAATGCTGAAAATACTTGTGAAGCACTGCTCTCCTGCACTTGTAGGCTGCAAACACAGCATCCACAGGCTCTCTTCCTCATCTCTGGTGATTTTAACCACGCTTCTCCCTCTTCTGTTCTACCAACATACACCCAGTATGTTACCTGCCCCACCAGAGAGAATAGAACATTGGACTTGTTTTTTGCCAACACCAAGGAGGCTTATTCCTCTTCCCCCCTTCCTCCCCTGGGCAGCTCGGACCACAACCTTGTACATCTGAGGCCTGTGTATGAACCCATCGTGCGCAGGCAGCCTGTGGTGTCCCGTGAGGTGAGGATGTGGTCTGCTGAGAGCGAGGAGGCTCTGAGGGACTGCTTCAGCACCACTGTCTGGACTGAGCTTTATGACCCACATGGGGAGGACATCAACACCATCACAGAGTGCATCACGGACTACATCAACTTCTGTTTTGAGAACATTGTTCCCTCCCGGACGGTGCGGTGTTTTCCAAACAACAAGCCATGGATTAACCGTGAACTGAAGGCTCTGCTGAAGGAGAAGAAGAGAGCCTTCAGGTCAGGGAACAAGGAGGCGCTGAGGACTGTGCAGAAGGAGCTGAGGAGGGAGATCAGGCAGGCTGAGGCCGGCTACAAGAGGAGGATGGAGGAGCAGCTGCAGCAAAAGAACATTCAGGGAGTGTGGAGGAGCCTGAAAACCATCTCGGGCTTCAAAATCCCCCCTGCCCAGACAGAGGGGGATCTAACTTCTTTGATCGGTCACCCGCCCCTCCCCCTGCACAGCTGCATGCTCCCTCTTCCAAAGCTGGACAATGCCCTGCATCTGTTCCTCTTCGCTTATCTGCCCTGGACCATCAGCTCCCCACTTCGCCTGGACTCACCCATCCCCCCAGCACACGGTCCCCCTGCCAACCACTGACTGTCACAGCAGCACAGGTGAGGAGTGAGCTGAAGAGGATTAAAGTGAGGAAGGCAGCAGGACCTGACGGCATCAGCCCCAGGCTCCTTAAGTCCTGTGCAGATGAACTGTGTAGAGTTATGGAGCATGTCTTCAACATGAGCCTGAAGCTGAGGGTGGTACCACAGGTCTGGAAGACCTCCTGTCTGGTACCTGTGCCTAAGACACAGCGTCGCAAAGACCTCAACAGCTTCAGGCCAGTGGCTCTCACGTCCCACCTGATGAAGACACTGGAGCGGCTAGTCCTGGACCACCTCCGCTCCACCGTGAGCTCAGCCATGGACCCGCTGCAGTTTGCATATCGGTCTGGCATCGGAGTGGAGGACGCCGTCATCTCCCTGCTGCACCGCTCTCTCTCTCACCTGGAGCTGGCAGCTCTTTGAGGATTCTGTTCTTCGATCTTTCCAGCGCCTTCAACACCATCCAGCCGCTGCTCCTGAGGGACAAGCTGGAGAAGGCTGGTGTGGAGTATGACCTGGCAGAGTGGATCCTGGACTACCTCACGGACCGACCCCAGTTTGTGAGAGCCCGGAACTGTGTGTCTGACACTCGGACCTGCAGTGTGGGGGCGCCCCAGGGCACTGTCCTCGCGCCCTTTCTCTTCACCCTTTACAGTGCAGACTTCAGACATGACACGGACAGCTGTGTCCTGCAGAAGTTCTCTGACGACTCTGCCATCATCGGACTCATCACGGACGACGATGACGCGGAGTACAGAGGACTGGCGCAGGACTTTGTGCACTGGTGTCAGCGGAACCACCTCCTCATCAACGCGGGAAAGACCAAGGAGATGGTGGTGGATTTCCGCAGACGCCACCCCACTGCCCCCTCACCAGTGAACATCCAGGGACGGGACATTGAGAGAGTGGACTCATACAAGTACCTGGGTGTTCATCTGAACCACAAACTGGACTGGACTCATAACACAGACGCACTGTACAGGAAGAGCCAGAGTCGGCTCTACCTCCTGAGGAGACTCAGGTCTTTTGGAGTGACAGGGCCACTCCTGAAGACCTTCTACGACTCTGTGGTGGCATCAGCCCTCCTGTACGGTGTGGCCTGCTGGAGCAGCAGCATCACAGAGAGGGAGAGGAAGAGGCTGGACAGAGTTTTTATTTATCTATAGGAGATCTTCTAGTGAAAGTGTTTTTCAGACTTCCTATAAGTGATCTGTTCTTCTGTATCTACCTCTGGATCTACCTGCGTTGCACCAATGAAATTTCCCCATGTGGGACAATAAAGGAATATCTTATCTTATCTTATCTTATCTTAGCTCCGTCCTGGGCTGTGCTCTGGACTCGGTGCAGGAGGTGGGGGACAGGAGGGTCCTGGCTAGATTCACATCTATGCTGGACCATGAGTGTCACCCCCTGCAGGACACTCTCTCCGCTCTGGAGAGCAGCTTCAGTGAGAGACTGATCCACCCTCGCTGTGTGAAGGAAAGGTTCCGTAGGTCTTTCCTTCCTGCTGCTGTCAGACTTTATAAGAAAAACTGTTAGTACTGAACACTCGCAATACTGACCTAACCGGATACTGATGTGCAATTCTGTCATATGTGCAATTGCTGTTGGAATTCATGTGCAATTCATGTGCAATTACTGTGAAATTCATGTGCAATCTATGTGCTGTCGTGACACATATTCATGTGCAATTACTGTCGTGATCACATGCAATGGTATTTATGTATTTATTTATTTGTCAATGGGAGTTTTTATTTATTTATAGGAGATCTTTTACTGAAAGTGTTTTTCAGACTTCCTATAAGTGATCTGTTCTTCTGGATCTACCTCTGTATCTACCTAAGTTGCACCAATGAAATTTCCCCATGTGGGACAATAAAGGAATATCTTATCTTATCTTATAATATTTCAGGTGAAAACGGTAAATGCAGTGAATGCTGCGACCAGAAGAGACTTCAGATGGAGTTATTTAACTCTGCTCTTGGAAAAAACATCACGTTTGTGCGGCCTCCTTATTTTATCATCTCTGGTTTGATTGGTATTCCACATGTAAATTATTACTATGCTTTTCTGTTCACTTTTTATATTGTGTCTGTTGTGGGCAATGTCTTTGTGATTGTAGTGATAATCTTGGATCGTCGTCTAAGAACGCCCAGATATGTTGCAGTGTTTAGTTTGGTAATAACTGATCTCTGTGGTATTTGTGCTTTGGAGCGAAAAGTCCACGTCACGTTCATACTTTATTACATTCTGACCTGTGTTTTTACCTGATCTGTCCAGGTTTGCAAAGGGTTTGGATGTTCTCCTCACAGAGCATAATAGAGGTAAAAGTAATGCAAACATATTTTCAAAATAAAAGCAAAAGGGAGCGTAAAAACTGCTCACACACTTGGTTTTCCTTTATCCAGAGTTTAATGAAATGTCTTGTAAGGATGTGTAAATACATTTAAACTTATTCTACAACAGTTCCTTTGACAGGAAGTATCTCTCCTAGATTGTGCTTATTTATTTAATGCCCCTTTTGATTCTATATATCTTGTTTTTATTATTGTTCATCATTATATGATGCAACAAATCACCAAAACAAGTTCCTACGTTTGTGAATTTTGCTCATTGACAATGGCTTCTGGCAAGAAGAATATATTTGTAGAGCACAATTTGTTCAGATTTAAAGTGCTTCACACAACAGGAAAAAATGCATTAATATAACAAAACCAATAAAACATAAAAGAGAAGAATGCAAATAAAACAATTTCAGTCATATGCACAGCAAAACAAAATAATTCTAGCCTAGATTTGAACATTGACAGAGCAGATGTCTGTCGTCCCACATCTTCAGGAAGACTGACTGATTTTAACTGCATAAAACTGAAACGCAAATTCCACATGTTTAGTCCTGACTCTGGCACCAGCAGGAGGCCGGTCTATGTTTAGTCTTGACTCTGGCACCAGCAGGAGGCCGGTCTATGTTTAGTCCTGACTCTGGCACCAGCAGGAGACCGGTCCATGTTTAGTCCTGAGTCTGGCACCAGCAGGAGGCCGATCCATGTTTAGTCCTGACTCTGGCACCAGCAGGAGGCCGGTCCATGTTTAGTCCTGACTCTGGCACCAGCAGGAGACCGGTCCATGTTTAGTCCTGACTCTGGCACCAGCAGGAGACCGGTCCATGTTTAGTCCTGACTCTGGCACCAGCAGGAGGCCGGTCCATGTTTAGTCTTGACTCTGGCACCAGCAGGAGGCCGGTCCATGTTTAGTCCTGAGTCTGGCACCAGCAGGAGACCGGTCCATGTTTAGTCTTGACTCTGGCACCAACAGGAGGCCGGTCCATGTTTAGTCCTGACTCTGGCACCAGCAGGAGGCCGGTCCATGTTTAGTCCTGACTCTGGCACCAGCAGGAGGCCGGTCCATGTTTAGTCCTGACCCTGGCACCAGCAGGAGGCCAGTCCATGTTTAGTCCTGACTCTGGCACCAGCAGGAGGCCGGTCCATGTTTAGTCCTGACTCTGGCACCAGCAGGAGGCCGGTCCATGTTTAGTCCTGACTCTGGCATCAGCAGGAGGCCGGTCCATGTTTAGTCCTGACTCTTGCACCAGCAGGAGGCCGGTCTATGTTTAGTCCTGACTCTGGCACCAGCAGGAGGCCGGTCTATGTTTAGTCCTGACTCTGGGTACCAGCAAAAAAAATAAAAAAGCTCCTGTGTGTTGAGTTTGCTGTCAAGGTAACGGTTTGACATAGAAGTCTGATCGGCTCGGATTGATAAAAAATCAGCTGCTTTTACTTCATCACAAATGTAGTTTTTATTCACAGCCAATGCCAACAGTCAATGAGTTCATTCTGAAGCGTTTTGGACGTATCTTTGAACACAGACGTCTGTAGATGCAGTTTTAAAAAGTAAACATGGTAATAATAATATAGTACTAATTACTATAATAAAAAAATACATTTTAATCAGTGAAGGACTTTGGTTTAAAGTGACAAATTTGCAGACCCATTGAGTTTTACTCAAACTGAATTGATAAAATAATCATAAACTAACTTAAATTAATGTATAAAATAATCAGATTATGGTGCAGAGCAGTGGATAGCCCTGTCTAATAAAACCTATGGGCTAGCATTTTTAATAATTGAATTGAATTCTTGACCATGAATACGACATATAATTTAGACGTATTCAACATCTCGTTTACACTAAATACCAGAAAAAAGAATGACACATCTGTAATGATTATTTTTTGGATTAAACTCCTTTTCAAAGTATATGTGGTTTAAAATATGAATTATTTAGCATTTTGTTTTTTTTACACCATCCTGTAGCAAAGACAGGGACATCCCACATGGTTAGCAATAAAAGGGCCATCCTCAGTAGGAGGAGAGCTGCGACCAGAAGAGACTTCAGATGGAGTTATTTAACTCTGCTCTTGGAAAAAACATCACGTTTGTGCGGCCTCCTTATTTTATCATCTCTGGTTTGATTGGTATTCCACATGTAAATTATTACTATGCTTTTCTGTTCACTTTTTATATTGTGTCTGTTGTGGGCAATGTCTTTGTGATTGTAGTGATAATCTTGGATCGTCGTCTAAGAACGCCCAGATATGTTGCAGTGTTTAGTTTGGTAATAACTGATCTCTGTGGTATTTGTGCTTTGGAGCCAAAAGTCATCGACACTTTCTTATTCAACCATAATCACATTCCCTATAATGAGTGCTTGGCTTACATGTTTTTCAGTTTTATGTTCGTCTCCATGCAGTCCTTTAACTTGGTGGCTCTGGGCATTGGCAGGCTGATGGCTATTGCAGATCCTCTTCACTATCACGCCAGAGTTACATTTAAATTCATGTTTACGCTCCTCGGCTCATTTTGGCTCGGCATTATCTTATTAGTGATGATTGCAGCTGGTCTTCTCACTCGACTCTCATTTTGTGACTCTTATGTCATAAAAAGCTATTACTGTGATCACGGTCCAATTTACCGACTTGGCTGCAATGACGTGACCCCCAGCCGTGTGTTGGCAGGCCTGTGCCCAGTTGTAATTCTTTGGATCCCTTTTGTTTTTATCTTGGCAAGTTATATCTATATTGCATACGCTGTTTTTAAAATATCTGCAGCTCAAGAACGAATCAAAGCTATGAAAACATGCTCAGGTCATCTTTCTTTAGTGGCGATTTACTACTTGCCAATTATGTTCATTTATGTTTTTGCAGCAAATATTCACCAAAATGCCAGAATAATAACAGTTTCATTAACTGCTATTTTGCCTCCCATGTTAAACCCAATTATTTATGTTTTACTGACAAATGAGATCACACAATCAGTCAAAATGATATTCAAAGTGCAAAAGGTAACGGTGAAATGAATGCTGATTCTGAATGAAAGTTGGGGTTGATAATCTTGTGCATGAATTGTATTATATTTTTAAGGAGTATGCATGCTAAGTTACTTCATCTATTTTTGATACAATTCAAAATACGGCTGGACAAAATATCACTGTTTGGGAGATTACAGTAGACATTTCTGCCAATGATTGCATTAAGCTGGGAAGTAAACTGTGAATCTGCAATGAACAGCTGCTGCCCCAAGAAATAAAAAAAATGATTTTATTGTCATGTCTTTATCAGTGTTTTCAAAAATGTAAAAATATTTTGAAAGAAATGTTGAACCTGATTAAATAATTTAGGAGTCACAATTACAATTAAATAATGTTATGGTTTAATATCCTGTCAACTTACTGAAACTACAAATGATGCAGCGCTTTGTTTCAGACGACATCACATCATTCTATAGGTCCATGATATTTAATGCAGGTACGGCAACAAAATAAATATTGTTAAAATGCAGTTTTTTGTGACTGAACATGAAGTTAGTGGCCCTAGTCTCTAATATAAATCAGATTAAGCATTTGTAAGTTTATGTTCTAAAAGTCAAATGTCAAAATACAATGTAATTCTTGCCTCCATCTGAGATTATGATCATCATACAATATCATCATATTCTGTAAACAATAATTCTGTTTTTTGTGAATGGTTTTTGTGCTATTTTGTATAATGTATGTGCCACAAATTATCAATACTGTAAAATATACAGTAAATAAAACTAACTTCAATCTGACTCGGAATGTGAGTAAAAACTGTTGGTTTTAAAATTAAGATTTAAATGAGCCATGTGATATCAAAAAAGCTAAGTTACGTATAAGAGAATATAATAACATTTTTATTTTAATTTAGGCAATATCGCTTGAACAAAAAAACAACAACAACAAAACTGCATTTTTATTCTGCTAAATATTTTTCTATGATTATTTTCTTGAAGATACTTTTAAACTGAAATAAAGAAGTGGCATTTTTTAATTTGTTGCAAAAAATTGTTCCATAATATAACTCCTTTACTAGATAAACAATGTTCCCTCAGCGTGGTTCTCACATAAGATCTGTCAAACATACACGCTCCCTATAAATTATATTTACTTTCCCTCTGGGTAAACTTTATCTCCAATGGTTTAGGGATTTCTCCGGGTTCTCCGGCTTCCTCCCACCGTCCAAAGACATCCATGTGTTAGGTAAAAATTGGAAAGTCTAAATTGGCCCTAGTGAATGACTGTGAGAGTGAACTGTCTGTAATGTCTATGTCTCTGTGTTGGCCCAGCGACAAGTTGGCCACTGTCCAGGGTGTACCCCGCCTAAGGCCCGAAGTCACTGGGATAGGCTCCAGTCACCCGCGACCCTGAAAGAGAACAAGCGGTAGAAAATGGATGGATGGGTGGACATCAACTTAGCAGTATACAGGTCTACCAAATCATAAAACTTTGAAAGCTTAGATTGAATGAACAAAGAGTTACTTGGCGAAAATATATATGAACCTTGAGCTTTGTGCCAGGGTGTTTCACGTGCAAGACCATTAATTACACAGATATGACTGTAATTTTATGACTTTAAGCTGCTACATTTTTTCCCCACGATTTCTGGGGCGCATACAACTTTATAGATTTTTACAGGCTAATGACCACTGAGGGAAATTCTAGCATGAAGTGCAAGCATTTGACACAGTGTAGAAGAAGACGTCAGTGGACAGTGGTCAATGTTCAGGGAACACGTTGTGTTCTTTGTATGTTAAAGGCGTAATGGACGATTTTTCGGCGATTTGAGAACTTAGGCGGAAGTGCGCATGCACATGGACTGATACAACACACATGTGCGTTTGTTTATTAGCGTGACAGATCACATCACATCTCTCGTCTCCCGTAGATTTCCGTCACTTATGAGACAGCTCGAACTGTCTTTCTCCGTCTTCATTTTGTCCCGTACACTGAGGGAACTATATTATGATAGATCAATGCGCTTAGACACGCGGAAACATGCTGCTCTCGTGGGGATGAGCCGCACGCGGCTGAAGGTGAGCGGTAGGTGCGTTCTATGATCGATACATGGCAAGACTAATAGGAAATGAGACTCAGATTTGGGCCAAAAAAATTGTCCATTCAACCTTTAGGCGTCAAAATAATGTGTTTTATTACAATCCAACTCATATTCATGTAGAAATTAGTCCAATGAGGAACTAAATCTAGACGCAGCTGAACACAAAGACACACATGGAGCGCAGACATGCGATATATATATATATATATATATATATATATATATATACATATACATATACATATACATATACATATACATATACATATACATATACAACCTGACCAGCAGGTCAAAAGACAACCTGTGCATCACTACCGTGGACCATATTTCTGTGTATATCATGTTACAATGTAACACTCGCTAAGTACAAGCTCAGGAGCAGATTAAATAGATGTGAAGACAAATCAGCTCACACAGTCATCAAGGACAGAGGGGACCCTAGGGACAGCTATGTTATTACAATCCAACTGTGACATAATGTCAATCATCCTGGTGCAATATGTTCTGTCCATATAACAGCTCCACCTGCAGGTGGATTACTGACTTCCTGACGGATCGAGGCATTGCGTACGGCTGGGGTATAATGTCTCAGACCCTCTCATTATCAGCACAGGATCTTCACAAGTCTGTGTACTTTCTCCTCTGCTCTTCTCCCTGTACACAAACTGCTGCACCTCCAGCCACAACTCCGTAAAACTGATCAAGTTTGCGAACGACACCACCCTCATCAGAGATGGGGATAAGTCTGTCTACAGGAGGGAGGTGGACCGACTGGTGTCCTGGTGCAGTGGTAACAAACTGGAGTTCAACGCCCAGAAGACAGAGGGGATCCCCCCCAGCCCCCCCTCACCATCACAAACTCCCCCATCACCGCCATAGTCTCCTTCTGCTTCCTCGGCACCACCATCACCCAGGAGCCACCATCAGCTCCTTCATCAAGAAGGCCCAGCAGAGGATGTACTTCCTCTGGCAGCTGAGGAAAGCCAAGCTGCCAGTGCAGATGATGGTGCAGTTCTACACGACCATCATTGAGTCCATCCTCACCTCCTCCATCACCGTGTGGTACACTGGAGCCACAGCCAGGGACAAACAGAGACACGGACTATTTGAGCCACTCCCCTCAGGCAGGAGGCCACTCCCCTCAGGCAGGAGGCCACTCCCCTCAGGCATGAGGCCACTCCCCTCAGGCAGGAGGCTATGGTCCATCCGAACTAGAACGTCCTGCCACAAAAACCACTCACGGCACTGTTCACTTTCTGCACTATATCTGTAAATTCAGCTGTAAATTTTGTGTGCATAGAAGGGAATATTATTGCTCTTAGACTTTTGATTCTACTCTCATTTAATTCTGATTGCCCTGGGTGATAACAGGTAGAGACATGTATTTCAATGGTTCTTTGTATGTAAGCGAAACTCCTACAATCCACAATTTAAGACTAAAAGCACAGCACTATTTGCTTTTGTGATGATTGATAAATTGACAGTTGAATACTGAATAAAGTGTCATATTTAATAATAAATGAATTATGACAAGAATTGGTAATTACAGCTAAGGTGAACAGAAGTCTCGTCTGAAAAAAAAACAGGTACAGGGACTTGCGTTGATGAGCCAAAAACATGTATCTCCCTAACATTTTTTTGCTGGTCCGATGAATGATGCCAGGAAAGACAACTGATGGACACTGAATAGATTTCCCTTTGTCTCTAGCATACAATTTAATATTTCAATGTTTTAAATCAAAATCAAACTAAACTAAAAATGTGTAAACACTCGCTGGTAGAAAATTGTAGATATGTACAAACAAAAATGTTCCTATTGTTCTGTGTAAGTTTTCCTATTTACCATTTTTATGAAGCCTTGACAGGGTCTAATAAAATTTACTAAGAAATTTGTTCTAAATTTACCCCAGGCTTCTGCATGAATGGACACATCACATATATGCCATTGAGATCTCTTTCCCATACAGTGTAAATATTTCACTTACCGGATGTGGTTGACCTCTGGGAAAACATAATAACTTGACCTGGTCTATTTCTATGTTAATTTTGAGACTGCCAACGAGTGAAGGAAAAAGACGTAGATTGCATTTTGACCTGGACCTCTGCCTCCGTCCCAAATCCAACTTCCTGATCTGTTCCAACCACTTCTCCAGGTTTCTCTGGTTTTTAACTGTTGTCACTAAATCTCCTCAATAAAAAAGATTTGTGCTCTCAGCAAATGTCTGCATTTGTCTGGTTCTTCACACTTTTATTAGTTCAAATGGATCCTTGAACTCTATAGAAGGAGATCTCAAATTCATCTCACTGGAATTATAAATTGGTACATTTAGTAGATTGTTTATCCTATTTTGTCAAAATACATATTTTATATCACAGTTTTCCCCTCCCCTCGCTGCCAGAACAATCACGTGACATCACCTGTCGTCATTCTGAAGTGCAGAGTAGGTCTATATATTAAACACTGTAGAAGTGCCTATGACAGTTCATGTCCTTTGTGTTTGTGTCATCTTATTACACTGTTTGCTGTGCATTAGTCAATTGATTATGAACATAGAAGAGACAAACTCATCTTTTGTTCATCCTGCTTTTTTTTACATTCACGGGTTTTATAACTTTGTACATGGTAGATATTTCTACATTTTCATGTGTTTTGTTTATATAATGACTGTTTTGGGAAATGTGTTTCTTCTTCTGGTTATTTTCCTGGTCAGAGCTCTGCACACGCCCAAATACATGATTGTGTTCAACTTGGCAGTGACAGACCTGTGCGGCAGCACGGCTCTCATCCCCAAACTCTTGGACACTTTTCTGTTTGAAAACAGATACATCTCCTATGAAGCCTGCCTTAGTTACATGTTTTTTGTGTTATTTTTCGGCGGCATGCAGTCCTGGACACTTACCCTAATGTCCTTTGACAGGTTTATTGCCATTTGTTTCCCTTTACACTACCAGAGTGTTGTGACTAAACCAGCTGTGGCAATAATGCTACTGTTGGTTTGGCTTCTAACTCTGAGTTTAATCGGCAGCTTGGCTGGTCTCATCCCTCGTCTTTCTTTTTGCAACTCTCTGGTCATTCAGAGTTTTTACTGTGACCATGGGGCTGTGTATAGACTTGCATGTAACAGTTACTTAGTGAACTATTATGTTGCCATATTTGCTGTATTGGTCGTTTTATTCATTCCTTGTCTTATCATAGCCCTTACTTATGTTCATATTGGCCTTGCACTGAAACGGATTGCAAACGGAAAAGATCGTCTCAAAGCTTTAAAAACATGCAGCTCTCATTTGATTCTTGTCGCCATCTTTTTTATTCCAATTATTTGCACAAATATAACTATTCTGTACTCTGACTACATACAACCAAATATTCGGATGATCAACTCCATAATGACACACACTATAGCTTCTTTACTAAACCCGATTATCTATTCTCTAAAGACAGAGGAAGTGCTCACAGCTATCAAATGTCTTTACAAAAGAGTTATATCAAATAATAAAATAATAAAAATGAAATAAAAGCATTCAAAACTCTTTAGATCAACAGTGGGGGTGATTTTATATGTGCATTTGGCCCTTAGGCTTTGTTAGATTTCGGTAAAGCTTGAAATGATTGTCAGAGTGAAGAAGTGAGCTCATGACGCTGAGGCTGTCTGCACAGAGCCTGGGATGTGAGCTGCACTCGACCACTGGGCAGCACCACAACACGACCTATTCTTTTTGTTTCAAGACTCAATATTATAGTGTTTTGTGTAGGATTTAGAATGACCTGCTGTATTTTTTAAATGTTTTTAATGGATCTGCAAACTCTGGAACTATGAGACATGCAGCACATATATAAAAAAGTATTGCTGTGTACATGTTTGTCCATTGTGTGTGAGTCCTGCTATTCACCTCTTTTTTACATTCAAAGGTTCATAATTGGTACAATATTTTTGAAAAGAATATCAACTGTTAAACATGTTTGTCTAAATTGTGTTTGGGATTTAGTTCATGTGGTTTAAATTCCTGTCAACTAAACAATGATCACGCTTGATTAAATGATACAGCGCAAGACAAATCTGTGAATAATCATTTTAAGGTTTTGTGCTATTTTGTGTACTGTATATGCCTGATACTGTAAAACTACTGCAAATACTATAAATATAATTGACCTGTCATTCACTACAATCTGAATCTGAATATTTGTGTGTAATTTAACAACTGTTGGTTTTCACGTTAAGAATTTAAATGAGGTTTTATGGTTGCC
The DNA here is from genome assembly GCF_026437365.1 of Eucyclogobius newberryi. Taxonomy (NCBI): domain Eukaryota; kingdom Metazoa; phylum Chordata; class Actinopteri; order Gobiiformes; family Gobiidae; genus Eucyclogobius; species Eucyclogobius newberryi. The sequence goes on from NW_027315779.1 coordinate 5,447,802, forward strand.
GTCTAATATTAAAAAGCTAAATTAAGTACATGCTAGAGAAAATGCCTCTCCTTGAACCGACACCTTAACGTGGTGGAGGGGTTTGAGTGCCTGAATGATCCCAGGAGCTATGTTGTCGGGGGCTTCAAGCCCCTGGTAGGGTCTCCCAAGGCAAACAGGTCCTAGGTGACGGGTCAGACAAAGATCGTTTCAGAAGCCCCCTATGATGAGTAAAAAAACAAGGCCATTTACGTCGCCCGGATCGGCGTCACCGGGGCCCCATCCTGGAGCCAGGCCTGGGATGGGTGCTCGGTCTTACCCCACGGGGCCCGCCGGGCACAGCCAGAAAGAGCGACGTGGGGCCGGTGCAGAGAGATCTGGGCGGCAGTCGACGGCAGGGGCCTCGGCCACCAGATCTCCAGACACAGAGACTAACTCTGGGGACATGGAATGAGCAAATGGGAAAGACCTTGAGCTTGTGCGGGAGGTTGAGCGATATTGACTAGATATAGTCGGCCTCACCTCCACGGACAGTTTGGGCTCTGGAACCCATCTCCTCGAGAGGGGCTGAACGCTCCACTTCTCTGGTGTTGCCCGCGGGCAAGACTGAAGCCGTCAGACTGAAGAAGGAGGCCTATCGGGCCACTCTGGCTTGTGGGTCTCCTGAGGTCATCGACAGGTGACGCAGGCCAAGCGAGCCGCAGCTCGTGCTGTCGCAGAGGCAAAAACCCGGGCCTGGGAGGAGTTCGGGGAGGCCGTTTACGATGCGGGTGGAGGCCTGCTGACCTCGACTGGGGATGTCGTCGGACAGTGGAAGGAATACTTTGAGGACCTCCTTAATCCCTCAGTCACGTCTTCCGAAGAAGAAGTAGAGACCGGGGACTCAGAGGCTGGCTCATCCATCACCCAAGCTGAGGTCACTGAGGTTGTTCGCAAACTCCTCAGTGGCAGGGCTCCGGGGGTGGATGAGATCCGCCCTGAGTACCTAAAGTCTCTGGATGTTGTAGGACTGTCTTGGCTGACACGTCTCTGCAACATTGCATGGCGGTCGGGGACCGTGCCTCTGGACTGGCAGACCGGGGTGGTGGTCCCTCTGTTCAAGAAGGGGGACCGGAGGGTATGTTCCAACTACAGAGGGATCACACTCCTCAGCCTCCCCGGTAAGGTCTATTCCAGGGTACTGGAGAGGAGAATCCGACCGATAGTCGAACCTGGGATTCAGGAGGAGCAGAGTGGTTTTCGTCCCGGTCGTGGAACACTGTACCAGCTCTATACCCTCCATCGGGTGCTTGAGGGTTCATGGGAGTTTGCCCAACCAGTCCACATGTGCTTTGTGGATCTGGAGAAGGCTTTCGACCGTGTCCCTCGGGGTGTCCTTTGGGTGGTGCTCCGGGAGTACGGGGTCCGGGGCCCTTTGCTCAGTGCTGTCCGGTCCCTGTATGACCGGAGCAGGAGCTGTGTTCGCATTGCCGGCAGTAAGTCAGACCTGTTCCCAGTGCATGTTGAACTCCGCCAGGGCTGCCCTTTGTCACCGGTTCTGTTCATAGCTTTTATGGACAGAATTTCTAGGCGCAGTCAGGGGTCGGAGGGTGTCCGGTTTGGGGACCACAGGATGCCATCTCTGCTGTTTGCAGACGATGTTGTCCTGATGGCTCCATCAAACCCGGACCTGCAACATGCACTGGGACGGTTTGCAGCCGAGTGTGAAGCGGCTGGGATGAGAATCAGCACCTCCAAATCCGAGGCCATGGTTCTCGACCGGAAAAAGGTGGCTTGCCCTCTCCGGGTGGGTGGGGAGTCCTTGCCCCAAGTGGAGAAGTTCAAGTATCTCGGGGTCTTGTTCACGAGTGAGGGAAGGATGGAGCGTGAGATCGACAGGCGGATCGGTGCAGCGGCTGCAGTGATGCAGTTGCCGCATCGGACCGTTGTGGTGAAGGAGGAGCTGAGTCGAAAGGCAAAGCTCTCGATTTACCGGTCGGTCTACGTTCCTACCCTCACCTATGGTCATGAGCTTTGGGTAGTGACCGAAAGAACAAGATCGCGGATACAAGCGGTCGAAATGAGTTTCCTCCGCCGGGTGACTGGGCGCTCCCTGGAGCTTGGCGTAGAGCCGCTGCTCCTCCATGTCGAGAGGAGCCAGCTGAGGTGGCTCGGCATTTATTCCGGATGCCTCCTAGGCGCCTCCCTGGGGAGGTGTTTCAGGCATGTCCCACCGGGAAGAGGCCCCGGGGAAGACCCAGGACACGCTGGAGAGACTATGTCTCTCGGCTGGCCTGGGAACGCGTCGGGATCCCCCCGGAGGAGTTGGAGGAATTGTCTGGGGAGGAGGAAGTCTGGGAGTCCCTGGTTAGACTGCTGCCCCCGCGACCCGGCCCTGGATAAAGCGGTAGAAAATGGATGGATGGATGGTTGAGAAAATGTACTGGTAAACAAGAAGCTTTACATTTTCCTTAATCCTACAACTGAATGTGGGGCTTGTTCAAGACAAGCTAGACCTGCACGGATCCCATCAGCATCAATCAACGTCGATCTGAATGTGGTGCAACTCGTGTAAATCTGTGTCTGACTTCACCCTGACTTTCTCTGATGTCATGAGTGGAAAGCTTGTGAGATCAGAACGGGATCAACAGCTCATCAGGAGTAACTGTGGCAGCTTCTCGATCCCGTGATGGCGGGTGATTGGTCTAAGTTCTGTAGTGATCAGAAACATGCCCGGCCTCCGCCTCCTCTCGTTTCCTCAAAGCACTGAAAGTAGCGATCTACTTTAAATCTGGACAAATACTTCGTACATGATATCATGCAAGTCCAGTATGTTTATCAAAGCATTTTAATAATATAGCTCTGTATGATTTTAGGCAGAACTCGCAGTTCTCGGGTCCCGAAGAGTTTAACTGCAAGAGATTTTTCTTTGCCCTCAGTTGACACTCTTGTTGAACATTGTTGATTCAGACGAGACGCAGTTTAATTCAAAGGCGCTTAACGTCTCTTTTACGGAGCCCGGGGATCGACTGTAGTATTACTAGTAGTCCAAGTACTCTAGTGTTATTCATGTCCTCCCACTTATGGAAGAGGGTGATTCAAAGTTGAATTGGATCAAGATTCAAACATGTCACACAGCATGTTTGTAGGTATGTTTATTTATTTACTTATGTGGGGCACCAGCCCTGATTAACCATTCTCAAATAAAACATTCTGAATTATTTTGCATTTATTTTTTTATTAATAGTTAGTTAATCTGAAGTAGAAAAAGCTTCAGTTGTAGTCATCTGGACTCAGTTAGAAAAAATAGACGTTTCACCTACTTTCAATTCCGGGGACAATTTTACAGACAGATTCATGGCTGTGCCATGGGCTCGCCCGTCTCTCCCATAGTGGCCAACCTGTACATGGAGCACTTTGAGAAGAAGGCACTGGCCTCATTCTCAGGCATAGCCCCAAAACTCTGGCTTCGCTATGTCGATGATACTTTTGTAACAATCAAGAAACAAGAGCTGGAAACCTTGATCACATCAATGCTGTGGACCCACATATCAGGTTTACAAGAGAAGACGCTAAGGAGAATCGCTTGGCCTTTCTTGATTGTTCCACAATCAGAGGAGAGGACGGGAAACTCCAAATAGAAGTATATAGGAAACCTACACACACGGACCAGTATCTGCTCTTTGGTTCCAACCACCCACTACAGCACAAGCTGGGAGTGATCAGAACCTTACAACACAGAGCTTAAGGTGTGCCCACCAGCTCAGAGGGCAAGAAGAAAGAGGAAAAACATGTCCGAAATGCCCTCTCAGCCTGTGGTTACCCCGCTTGGGCTCTCAACAGAGTGAAGAGAACCAAGAAGCAGGACAAAAGGGAAACTGTACAGAGAAGGAAGGGTGTTTCTATCCCTTATGTGTCTGGCCTGTCGGAAAAACTGCAGAGAATTTTTAGACAACACAAAGTCCCTGTTTATTTTAAACCAGGAAACACTTTAAGACAAAAACTGGTTCATCCCAAGGACAAGTTGCCGACTCAAAAACAGAGCAATGTAGTTTATTCGATCCAATGCAGTGAAGAAAGCTGTAAAGAACGTTACATAGGTGAGACGAAACAGCCTCTACACAAGAGGCTCTATCAGCACAGAAGAAATACAAGTTCAGGACCGCAGAGTGCCGTGCATCTCCATCTTGAAGCCTCTAATCACTCGTTTGAAGACGGTGAGGTGAAGGTTTTAAGCAGGGAGAAAAGATGGTTTGAAAGAGGAGTCAAGGAAGCTATTTTTGTTAAAAAAGAAATACCTTCTTTAAACAGAAATGGAGGGCTAAGATTCAATCTTCCTGGTATCTATAATGGGATACTGAACCCCTGGAAAGGTAGAGGACCAGGATCAGGACATTTAGATGCTAATCAGGTACTCAGGGTGGTTGAGCCAGGGTCTCACAAAGACAAAGAGGATTCTAATAGCCCATTAAAATTCTGAATAGGCTAGCTCAGTAGATACAAGGGGGGAGTTTCTGTTGAAACAAACAACTCCTTCTACTTCAGGAAGGCTCCGCCCAATGGGCGGGTCTTACCACAGAACAGTATTAATATCGGAGTTCTCGATCTAAATTCTTTTATTGACAATGACTCTTGGATGAGAGTCGAAACGTCCATTTTTTCTAACTGAGTCCAGATGACTACAACTGAAGCTTTTTCTACTATGGAACACGCCTGGACGAATGAGGGATTACACCGACAGTTAATCTGAAGGTTTGTGCGAATTTAACGGTGACATCAAACCCTTTTCTGGAAATAATTTAACACTTTACCAACTGTGGTTTATGAAGATTTATTTACCAAATAATTTAAGAGATAAATATGAATATGAAATATGCAAATGATTAATAAATGGAGACACTAGATGGGATTTTTCTGAATCTTTTTTATTTATGTGTTAAGAGTTTGTAATAAAATGTGAATATATGATTATATTTCTGTGATGTATTTTATCTGCATAATAGTGATATTTTATCTGCATCATTAGTCTAAGAGAAGAGCGGGTGTGTGACAAACTGCATTTGTGAAGGGGTCGTAAAGATGGGCCAAAGGATGTTTACCCGAGGGGGGGTGACAGCCCAGAGGAGTTTGGGTAATGTTTACCCAAGGCTTGATCTCTAGGAAAAATACCAAGTGCCTTGATGTGAAGCTGACCAATGAGAAATGTGACCCGCCTATTCCAGAATATCTAATAAAACCAACCAGCATGGGAAAAAACGGGGTGAGACGCAGGAGGGTCAGCCAGGCTGCTTACAACGGCCTGGCTGACACAGCCCGGCTTTTTCTCCCAAGCTTGCCATACAAATGTCTGATATTTCTGTGTCGTTTCATATTCTAAGTTGAATTGTGTTCTCGATGTGTTACGGAATAGCATCGGTGCATGTCTCATTTCTTGACATTTTCTGGTCCTATCGAGCCGGACGACCAGCTGCCCTGAGATTGACGGGTGAATTGGTGAAAGTCTGTGTGCACAGCAGAAGGAAGTCCACTTTTCCCGTGGCCGCCCATCGCACCTCATTCTCCGTGAGGAGAGCGCGTCGTTTCGAAGCAGCAGAACACAGGCGACAAAGAAGGTCAGACAAAACTTTGTGTGTGAAAAAGAGTTAGCCATGAAACGTTTTATGCATAGGCTTTATGCAGGAGTTTAGTTACTCGCATAAAGAGGAGTTTAATATTTCTCACAGACAAAAAATACAGGAGTTTAATATTTCTCAGACAAAAAATACAGGAGTTTAATATTTGCTCATTAAAAAAAAATACAGGAGTTTAATATTTACTCATTAAAAAAAATACAGGAGTTTAATATTTACTCATTAAAAAAATACAGGAGTTTAATATTTACTCATTAAAAAAATACAGGAGTTTCTCACATGAGCAGGGAGTTTGATATTGCTGGAAAAATATTGGTTGGCTTTGTGTAGATAAGTTTCTCACATAAAGGAGTTAAATTGCTCACCATGAGTTAAGTTTCTCACCGAAAGAAAGTTATGAAGCCTTATGCCGAGTTGTTATTGACATAAAGATGAGTGAATGTAAGCGCTGTGCACAAGCGAAGTAAGTAAGAGAGAAGTGTGAATGTGTGAATGAGGATTAATAAGTGATTAACTAACAAGTGTGAATCACAATTAATCATACAAGGGTCACAAGGCGTTATTCTGAGAGATCTAAAATTTGCAGTCATGGGTGAATCTTAAACACCACGTTTATGTCCGGAGGAATCTAATAAGGAATTTTCTCTAGAAGCTTGACATTGATCGTGACTGTAAAGCAAGTAGCATTTCTCTCAGACGACCGAGACCACATAATGCCAAAATTATCACCCCAAACTGTAAAAAGACAAAGGAAAAGTCATAAGAGGATTTTGGAGGGAGACTTCCAGTATGCTCAGATGACGTGGCAGAGGGGGAGATAAGGGGGGTCAACAAGACAGGAAAAGGGAAAGCAGTTCAGAGGACGCTCTGAATGAATGAATTAGAGGAACTAAACCCAGCTGGGTTTTAAATTTTAGTATTTGAGAGCTCTGTAGAACAAATTTAAGGGTTTTGTTTGATTGACAACAATCAATTATAAGATTTTATTAAACTTGCTGAGAGCTGAAGATGAATTCAGATTTTTATAGATGGCCAAGATTTTGGGGAATGTGATCAAGACAGGACACTTCCTGTCCCCGACATAGAAGACAAAAGTTGCGTTTTTTGTGTAAGATAAGATAAGATAAGATAAGATAAGATATTCCTTTATTGTCCCACATGGGGAAATTTCATTGGTGCAACGCAGGTAGATACAGAAGAAAAGAACAGATCACTTATAGGAAGTCTGAAAAACACTTTCAGTAGAAGATCTCCAATAAATAAAAAAAAAATTAAAAAAACTCCCATAGACAAATAAATAAATACATAAATACCATTGCATGTGATCACGACAGTAATTGCACATGAATATGTGTCACGACAGCACATAGATTGCACATGAATTTCACAGTAATTGCACATGAATTCCAACAGCAATTGCACATATGACAGAATTGCACATCAGTATTAGGTTAGGTCAGTATTGCGAGTGTTCAGTACTAACAGTTTTTGTTATAAAGTCTGACAGCAGCAGGAAGGAAAGACCTACGGAACCTTTCCTTCACACAGCGAGGGTGGATCAGTCTCTCACTGAAGCTGCTCTCCAGAGCGGAGAGAGTGTCCTGCAGGGGGTGACACTCATGGTCCAGCATAGATGTGAATCTAGCCAGGGCCTGTCCCCCACCTCCTGCACCGAGTCCAGAGCACAGCCCAGGACAGAGCTGTGCACCGAACAAAGCTACGTTTTGTTTTGTTTTATTTTTAGACTTGACAAAAATTATCTTTTTGGACTTAATGCATGACTAGATGAAAGTACAGGACGAAAAGACAGAAATGTTTTTAAATTTAGGATCAAAAACAGGCACGGGCCTGGAAGTGATAATATGGGTCAATGAGTGACTACTGATGTTTTGGACATAGGAGTAGAACGGGCAGTAAGTAAAGTGATAGTAAAAGTTATATCAGTAACTTATTTATTTGTATTATCATGAGGAAACCTCGTATTGCGATGTAGACGTAAGTGAGGGAACAAGTTAAATAGTGATGTGCTAATGCCGTCCCAAGACATGACTGTGTGTCATTAACTAGGGCAATTGACGCAGAAGTGGGGGGACATGGGACATACATGTGTTTATTAACTAACAGGGTGACAACAGGACACCAAGTCATAAAAGATAGTCAGAGATAAGGGGCTATTGACTGGGAAATAATTTGGGGAGAGGACTCAGGATGGAGCAGGTGTTGTTATCTTTACGGATCACAGGGACACCAACAGCAACACCTCAGGGGGGGTTGACTGATGAGTAATAGGAAAAAAGTTAACATTAACAGGGAAAGAATTTGACATTCTAAAGTAAATACCTGAAGGATTGTTGAGATTCAATCAAGAATTGAATAGATTTAAATTAGACAATATCATCTAAATTTATACATATATATAACGTTATAGAAGTTGTGAAACCAGTGATAACAGGAACTAAACAGGAGGAGTGAAGAACAGTGGAATCCCAGGGGATGCAGCGTCTGATAGTTATATCAGCAGCAATGAGAAAGTAAAAGCAGGTTACAAGTGAGGGTAAGAGGAAGTGAAAGAGAGAAAGAAAGAGCAGGTTTAGAAATTTGGAAATGGATGTTTCCTCCGTTACAGAGGGGAAGACAGAGAGGAAGACAGGAAAGTAGGCAACAAGGGGAAAAACAGGTTGATAAAAGAGACGTGCCTTATAACCAAGGGGAAGGTTTAGGATCATTTTGATTTGAATACACATATAGACTTGTTAGAACAAACTAATACACAATGTTTGTAAAGCACCACATGAGCAGGTGTGAGAGATTGAGTTTGAAACTCACCTGAAGCACATATAGAAGATTAGCACATATTACATTAGAGAATTAAACAGAGGAGATGTGAAATTTGATGTTAATACTCTAAGTTGTGAACTGAGCCTTATGGCCAGCTCAACGGGGGAATTATAATCAATAATTATTATTGTTTGATGTATTTGTATTGCACACACACACACACACACACACACACACACACATACACACACACACACACACACACACATACATACGCGCGCACACATGGACACCAGACTTTTAGAGTTTGAAACATTTCGAGTTTGAAACATTTCGAGTTTGAAACAAATGGTGGCAAAACAGATTTTGAAACAGATTCTAAGTTGAATTGTGTTCTCGATGTGTTACGGAATAGCATCGGTGCATGTCTCATTTCTTGACAGAGTTAAAGTTGATACTAAGATGATCTTATCAGCCAAACCATGAAATGTGGTCGTTTATATGACCAGCAAGTGCTCTGTGATCCAGCTGAAGGTGACGCTTCCAGGGTTCAGCTCTGCAGGGGTCACGCTGGAAAGGTCATGGTCTAAAAGGATTTGTGCACTCAGCATTTGTCTGCATTTGTCTGGTTCTTCACACTTTTCATTTTTATTAGTTCAAATGGATCCTTGAAATCTATAAAAGGAGATCTCAAATTAATCTCACTGGAATTATAAGTTGGTACATTTAGTAGATTGTTTATCCTATTTTGTCAAAATACATATTTTATATCACAGTTTTCCCCTCCCCTCGCTGCCAGAACAATCACGTGACATCACCTGTCGTCATTCTGAAGTGCAGAGTAGGTCTATATATTAAACACTGTAGAAGTGCCTATGACAGTTCATGTCCTTTGTGTTTGTGTCATCTTATTACACTGTTTGCTGTGCATTAGTCAATTGATTATGAACATAGAAGAGACAAACTCATCTTTTGTTCATCCTGCTTTTTTTTACATTAACGGGTTTTATAACTTTGTACATGGTAGATATTTCTACATTTTCATGTGTTTTATTTATATAATGACTGTTTTGGGAAATGTGTTTCTTCTTCTGGTTATTTTCCTGGTCAGAGCTCTGCACACGCCCAAATACATGATTGTGTTCAACTTGGCAGTGACAGACCTGTGCGGCAGCACGGCTCTCATCCCCAAACTCTTGGACACTTTTCTGTTTGAAAACAGATACATCTCCTATGAAGCCTGCCTTAGTTACATGTTTTTTGTGTTATTTTTCGGCGGCATGCAGTCCTGGACACTTACCCTAATGTCCTTTGACAGGTTTATAGCCATTTGTTTCCCTTTACACTACCAGAGTGTTGTGACTAAACCAGTTGTCTCGGTAATGGTGCTGTTTGTCTGGTTGCTGGCTCTCTTTGTTATTGGAACTGTAGTTGGCCTCGTAAACCGTCTCTCTTTCTGTGCCTCTGTGGTGGTTCAGAGTTTTTATTGTGATCATTCTCCAGTGTACAGTCTCGCATGCAGCAGCACAGCAGTCAATCAGAGGCTTGCCTTGTTTGGTGGGGTCATTATTTTCTTAGTTCCTCTGGCTCTGATTGGGTGCAGTTATTTGAGTATAGCTTTTGCACTAAAAAGGATTACCAATGCAGGAGAGCGTTTCAAAGCCCTAAAAACCTGCACATCCCACTTAATGCTGGTGGCTGTATTTTTTATTCCTCTCACAACCACAAACATAGCTATCTATTTCCCAAACTTTCACCCAAATACTCGAATGATCAACTCTACGTTGACCCACACTGTTTCATCTCTACTGAACCCTTTTATCTTCTCTCTGAAGACTGAAGAGGTGCTAACGGTTATTAAAAAGTTCTGTAGAAGATACAGAGTAGACCATCTAGAAAAAAGAAGTATAAATTATTAATGTATACAATAAAATTAAAAAATACACTATTTTGTTGTTTGTCCATCACACAAGTTTGTAAGCTTTAAACATTCATAGTTTGTGTCTTTAGATAGAAAACATTTAAAAAAAACTGTTTATTTTCACCACAGGTTTAAATAATTCAGCATTGATAACAATATTTTGTTTACGCGCACTTTCCATTTGGGAAAGAGAAACCTTTTTTTTTCTTCGATATTTTGTCATAATTCTGAATTAAATGTATGTGATGCTGGCATATTGGTCCCACTGGCAAATCCCCTTAATGCTATCAAATATTTAATTATATTACCTACCACATAAACAATATGTATTTTTACATAGTTGAACATATTTAGTAATCTCAGTTGTTGTTATCGCTTATGTTATTTCTCATGTGATTCGTTGCGTATATTACACGTCATTTCTTGCACAGTTCAGTCTGGGAACTTTCAACGAGTTAGAGTCTGGTGCCCTCTAGTGTCCCAAAACTCAACACAACATCTTGAGCATATAGTAAGTACTCTATTGCAAACTTTGCTCTCTAATTTTATAATATTATTTTAATTACGTGCTTTTATAGGGGAGTTGCATGTTTTTTAATGCAACTTACAAGTCTACTCTATGTGATTACTCTTAAGCTCAAGTTACCACTAGAGGGAGCTATTTCAACACTTTATTGTGAAACGCAAATGTGGAAGTAATGGCCACTATGTATAAAACTTCTCACTGGTTTTAGACCTGTAATGTAACTAAAACGTACAACTCTTTTAAAAGAATGTCAATGTATAACTAATAATAATCTAATGACACACTCCCCTTTTCATGTAATATGTTTCTTATGAATGCAAAATGTATATTGGTGATAAATACCGGTAATAAAAAAACAATCTCACTTAATTTGCCATTTATTGTTCAGGATATCTCAAAAATATTTTGGGTTTGACAGCTTTATGCAAACACACTTGCAAACACTACATGATTTATTTTGGGAGACGCCCGAGCAGCGTTGTGAATGGGCAAGGTGTTCATTCTGAATCTGAAAGTACAACACAATAAAATAGTTTTTGCTCTAGTTTGAGCAGGTGCTCCATAGATAAGTATTTCAACAACAACAGCCACACAACTCCAAATGCTGATTAACCAAAACAGAGTAATTGGACGGGCAAAAAGTATTACAAAGAGACACTGCAATCATTATTATTACAGCAAACACAGAAACACTTTCACTGGAGCAAAAATGTAAGCACAGCAAGATATTTTCATGAGCAACTATGGTAAACAAACATTATAATCAGATATGTTATTTTTGTCACAATAAATATCCTGTTCAAATGTATCTTCACACCAATAACATGTATATTAAATATATATTTACTGTGTCATGCTTGAAATTAAAAGATCATTTAAACCAGTTTCCATTTACCATTCATCATCATTGGATACATTTACATGGCCAGTACAAATCAGATAACTAGAATAATCAGATGCCCCAAAAATGAGATCTGATTTGTGGTGTTTGTTTTCATGCACAAGATAAATCTCATCATCAAACGTGGATTTTTAGAGTAACTGTTGTATTTAGAAGGAAATGTACAATGATACATAACTTTAATTTTATGATGAAATAATTAACCTCATTTTCCAGTGAATCCATTCAAAATGTAGTCTGAGAGAGAGGGCACAATGAGCCTCTCTCACATACAAGGGTTGCTCTCCTTTTTCACTGGTGACCCCAAAACCCGTCTCTTATCTGGGAACAATTACAATAGTTTTATTGTTAATAAAGATATGCACCAGGATAACAGATATTTAAAAGGGCCAATGCTTCCAAAATACATACATATTCTCATAACATGAATTATTCTAACTTGATGCTCCTGTTGTCCAAATTTTCTGTTTCCTCACAATAGCCTTAATCCTCACTTTGATTTCTTTAGTTTTCAGGGAGTAAACAATCGGATTCAAACAAGGCGGGATACAAGAAGCAAGTGACAAATACAAAACCCGCTGGTCTGGGTTAATCCCTCCAAAATAAAAGCCAAAGATATAAATAATGAAAAGAGGGAGGTAAAATACAGCCACTAGTATGACATGCTCCACACATGTACTTAAGGCTTTGATTCTTCTATTAACAGACTTCATATTAAACACAGTTATTATTATGAAAATGTAAGTCACAACGATGAATATAAATGGTGTTACAAGCACAAGAATTGTTAATAAAGATGCAAAATAAAATTGCACTGTATAATTGTTACAAGAGAGCCTATACACAGGGCTATAGTCACAAAAGTAGCTAAAAACTGTGACAGATTTGCAAAAAGACAGCCAAGTCATTATGCAAACAGCAAAGCCGTTAATTCCAATGGCTATAGACCAAGTTACTGCCACAATACAGGACATGCACTTCAGTGTGTTCACTGAGTTTTGTTGCATAGGAAAGCAAATGGCAACCAACCTGTCATAGGCAAGAATAACCAAAGCAAAGGATTCCAAAGAGCCAAAGGTGTAATAGGTGAACATTTGGACAAAGCAAAGGTTAAATGGTATAAAATTGTCTTTAGCTAGGAATATTTTGATCATACTGGGGATAAGGCATGTATTTATGATTAAGTCAATGACAGCAAGGTTAAACACGGCTAAGAATTTAGGACTGTGCAAAGCGTTGTTGAAGGCGATGACATAAATCACCAGACAATTAAAAAGTACAGTGACAGCATAAACAAAAGCTAAAAAGATAAAATAGACGCTGATAAAAGGTAAAGTCTGAAATCCAATAATGTAAAAACCAGGCGGGTGGATTAAGATGGAGTTGTTCCAAATAGTTTGGAGGTAAGACATAGCTGGAGTCCACTGGTTTCATGTAAAGCCTGAGGAATATAAAAAGGAAATGATTAAGTGCTACAACAAATAAATACATTTTACACAAGGCTGACAAACATTTCTAACTAAAGAATGGCTAAAAATCATCATAACAGTTGGACAGTCAGATCCTAAATTGAAAATCTAAAGTATTTAAAGTGAAACCAATTCTCACAATAAAAAAATATTAAAGAAAGTAGTAAAAATTAGTAGCTGTTGTCATCTTTAGTACTTCATGGTTTATAGTTCATGAATGCACAGTATCGGAAGTATCTGCTAAAAGTGACAAGGTTAAATTAAAAAAGACATCACATTTAAATAAACTGTAGGTGTGTTTACCTTTTGTAATTGAAAAAAATCACAATTCCACAACAATCTAAACTTTTAGATGTTTCCATTACACAATACAACATACAAGGAGAGACATTACAGTGTACAAAAACAAAGTAATGAAAAACTGATGAATGGAGCAAAGAGTATGAACCGTACCTGAGCGTAAAGCAGCGTCTGAACTGCTGCGTGTCTGAACGGTCGAAGCTGGAGTTATACTTTCCCACAAACCTTCAGGGACAAGAATTCCAGCTCATTACAGGAAAGTCTTTGTGAAGCGCTTAATTACTGATTTTCAGGTGCAATAAACAGACAAGTATATTTTAGTGTAAGGACAGGATTTTACATATTTTTAAATGATCTTTATTATATTTAAAGGGCTCTGGAAGCCTTCTCAGTAGATGGAGTTTGATGAATAAAAAAAGATGTGTGACAATGAATTTCAGATCAAATTCATATAATGTAAAATAACTATAAGTGCATGAATATTTATTGGTGAATTATACTCTATATACAGTACAGCAGTACACAGTTCTTAATATGTGATGATCAGAATGGGGAATATTTAAGGTCATGCATCGTCTAACAAGGGGTGGGCAATATTGAAGAAAATGAGATCCTGCAGAAATGCAACATGCATAAATATGAGATTGACAGTGCAGATCCGTGCAGCGTCTGCAGTGATTCAATTCAATTCAATTCAATTTATTTTTGTAAGGCCCAAAATCACAACAACGGTTGCCTCTGTGGGCCACAGTGAGAAATGAATCAACAATGTCTGTGGTGGCGATGGAGTCAAACAATGTCTGTGATGGCGAGGGACGATGTCCCAGAGTCCTCTGTCCTTAGACCCTCCTTCTCGGCCAGGAAAAACTACAAAAAACCTCCTTGGGAAAAGGTAGAAACCTGGAGGAGTTCCAGTGAAGGAGAGATCTGACTCTCACAGACGGACAGACGGACACGAGGGAGACTGGAGCTGGACCCACTCTTCAGGCAGATGAGGGACCGTCTGAGTCGAGCTGGACCCACTCTTCAGGCAGATGAGGGACCGTCCATATGGGGCAGGGACCACTTCACCAGGGGAGGGGCATCTGGGTCCACAGGTCCTCAGGAGTGAGAGAAAGAAAAAGAAGGCGGTGAACAGTTTGCAAGTGGAATTAAACACTAAATATTGTTTGATAGCATAAGTAGTCAGAAGAAGAGGATAGTGCTCAAGCTACCATACTTCCCCCAGCACAGTTGCTCCTAGGGCAGCGTAGCTAAAGCTGTGGGTTTATGTTTCTGTTCCTAACTAGTCTGACCATAAGCGATTTCGAAGAGGAACGTTTTAAGTGGACTTAAATGAAGAGACTGTGTCAGCATATTTAACATGGGTCGGGAGCTGATTCCATAACACTGGAGCTTGGTAGCTAAACGCTCTACCTCCTACAGTACTTTTAGAGACTCTTGGCACCACCAGAAGGCCGGCATTCTGAGAGCGAAGAGCTCTGTTTGGATGATATGGTTCTATAGCATCTTTGAGGTAGGATGGGGCCATGTCATTTATGGCTTTGTAGGTCAAGAGTAGAATTTTGAATTTGATTCTAGACTCGACGAGGAGCCAGTGAAGAGACTTCAGCACTGGCGTAATGTGCTCTCTTCTTTTTGTTCCTGTTAGTAATCTTGCTGCTGCATTTTGAACCAGTTGAAAGCTTTTTATGGAGCTTTTAGGACACTCTGCGAGCAGGGAGTTACAGTAGTCTAATCTAGTCGTTACAAATGCATGGATAAGTTTTTCGGCATCACTTTTAGGCAGGATTCTTCTGATTTTGGCTATGCTGCGCAGATGGAAATAGGCTGTTTTACAAGCTTGATTTATATGCGCTTTAAATGAGAGCTCCTGGTCAAATAAGACTCCAAGGTTTCTTACAGTAGAACTGGAGGCTACACAAACATTGTCCAGTGTGGCTATCTGCTCAGATAGAGAGTCTTGTAGATGCTTAGGGCCAAGCACAATGACCTCGTTTTTTTCAGGGTTAAGAAGCAGGTAGTTAAGTGTCATCCAGGTTTTTATATCCTTCACACAAGCACTAAGTCTGTCTACTTGATCGCTCTGATCAGGTTTCATTGATAAATACAGCTGAGTGTCGTCTGCATAGCAGTGGAAGTTAATGCCATGCTTTCTGATAATGTTGCCTAATGGCAGCATGTAAAGAGTAAACAGAATTGGACCGAGTACCGAACCCTGTGGCACACCGTAAATTACTTTAGAGCAAGGTGAGGAGCTCTGGTTTACATTAACAAATTGGTACCTATCAGATAAATAGGATTTAAACCAGCTGAGGGCTGTTCCTCCAACACCTACATCACATTCTAACCTCTGCAGTAGAATGTTGTGGTCAATGGTGTCAAACGCTGCGCTGAGGTCCAACAGAACCAGGATTGAGACCAGTCCATCGTCAGCGGCTAATAACAAATCATTTGTGACTTTAACTAGTGCAGTTTCAGTGCTGTGGTGAGCTCTGAACCTTGACTGGAAAATTTCAAATAAGTTATTGTCCTGCAGGTGGCGACAAAGCTGTTTTACTACAACTTTTTCAAGGATTTTAGAGATAAAGGGAAGATTTGAAATAGGTCTGTAGTTTACCAATAGGTCGGGATCTAGATTAGGCCTTTTCAAAAGAGGTTTAATGACTGCATGTTTGAAGGACTGTGGAACATAGCCACTTTGGAGTGAAGTATTTATTACATTAAGAATAGGGTCTATAATTAGGGGGAGAATGTCTTTGAGGAGTCTGCTTGGAATGGGGTCTAGGACACAAGTTGAGCTTTTAGAGGACATAATGGCTGAAGTTATCTCTGCTTGATCAACAGCTGTGAACCTTTCTAAGTTTACAGGTGGATTTATATGGGACGTTAGATTTACAGCTTGGGCTAGTTCAGGGCTAATAGCGGGGGTAATTTCATCTAATTTATCTCTGATTGTTTTTATTTTATTGTTAAAAAATAGGAGGAAATCATCAGAGCTGAGTGTAGCTGGGATTGAGGGCTCTACTGCACTGTGACAGTTTGTTAGCCTAGCTACAGTGCTGAAAAGGAATTTAGTGTTACTTTTGTTGACTTCTATTAGATTTGAATAGTATCTGGTTTGGGCCTTACGCAGAGCCTGCTTATAGGACAGCAGGCAACTTTTCCATGCTTTTAGGGATTCTTCTGTGTGAGAGCGACGAAATAATCCCTCTAACTTTCTAACTCTTTGTTTATGTGAACGCAGTTCTTGGTTGTACCATGGGGAGGCGCGCTTTGGCCTAATGACCTTCTGTTTTAACGGCGCGACAACGTCAAGAGCAGACTTCAGAGAATTCATGGTCAAGTCGACACATTGATCACTTAAACTGGGACTAAAGCTGTTCTCAGCAGGATCACATGACATGTCACTGAATATTGGCTCTATTATTTCTTTGAATTTTGAGATAGATTTTTCAGATATTGTCCTTTTCATTATAACTTTATTCTGTGGGGATGGATGATCTTTAAGAATAAACTGAAAGGTAATTAGGAAATGATCTGACAATATAGGGGTTTGAGGGGGGACAATGAGGTCACTACTCTCTGTTCCATACGTTAGGACAAGATCCAGAGTGTGCTTATGACTGTGAGTCGGTTTATTTACATTCTGAGTGAAACCAATGCTGTCTAACAAGGCGCTGAAGGCATTACTGAGAGTGTCATCACTCACGTTCACGTGGATATTAAAGTCTCCAGCTATAACTATTTTATCCCAGGCTAACACTAAGTTTGATATAAAGTCAGAAAACTCTGTTAAAAACTCTGAGTAGGGACCAGGAGGTCGGTAGATAACTATGAACAAAACTCCTTTTTGGTTTTTCATATTTGGACATGTGATTGACAGCATAAGGCTTTCAAATGAGTGAAATGCATTGTTAGTTTTAGGGCTCATGAGTAGGCTTGAGTGTGAGATCACTGCCACACCACCACCTCGGCCTGTGCTCCTGGCAGTCTGAAAGTTAACATGGGTGGGTGGGGTGGACTCATTCAAACATTTAGTCTGACGTAGTCGTCTTGTTGAAGCCACGTTTCAGTTAGAGCTAGAAAATCTATGTTATAGTCACTAATTCATTCATTAACTAAGAGCGATTTGGAGGAAATTGCTCTAATGTTAAGCAGTCCACATTTTACGTGTTTATTCATTTGTATATTTGTGTCATTTGTGATTGTTATTTTCCTTAAGTTATTTGGTCTGACGCCTGAAATAGTTTTTCTGAGATGTGACTTTTTGGCATTATTTGTACGAGGAACACGAGGGACATGCACAGTCTCTATCCGTCTTGAATCTGAACACTTCAGACATGTGGTCACTGTATCGGTTGTGGGCTCATCACCCCGGTCGGCCAGTCCAGAGGCACTGTCGCCCACAATATTTTATGCACAAATCTTCCCTAAACATGCCCACATTAGCGATAGACTTGGCTATTGGCAACACTGAGCAGAGAGAGCAGCGAGTGTGAGACATTACAGTTTATTGAATGGGTACATTAGAGTCATTATAGTGGCATTGACACAGGAGCCGGGGGTCACGGGAGAAGTGGCTCCTGGCACTGCGTCTTGTGCGCTCTTGGAGGGTTTGAAGAGACAGATCCAGCATGCTGCACATAAAGGTCCATGTACAAAGGTACAAACGTGGGAACACAACTTACAAACATGGGAACACGAGAAGGAGCTCGGTAGTAAACAAACAATGTTATTTGGTCACAATAAATACGCTGATCAAATATATCTTTACAACAATTACCTGTGTATTATATATATATATATATATATATATATAATATTTACTGTGCCATGCATGAAATAAAAATGTTGAATTGAAAACATTATGATTTGCAGTAGCCTTATAAACCTGTTTCCATTTACCATTTATCATCATTGGATACATTTACATCGCCAGTAAAAATCAGATAAAATAATTACCGGTAAGCTCGTTTTCCAGTGAATCCATTCAAAATGTAGTTTGAGAGGGACTACAATTTGTGTGTCCGAACCAGGACTGCCAAGTCTCAACGGAACATTCCTGCTTGAATAAAAACAAAATACATAAATGTACACACACAAATAAATAAAGTAAAATCCAATGAGTTCAGGTGACATTGAGTTGTAAAGTTGTAAACTATATGCACCAGGATAACACATATTTAAAAGGGCCAATGCTTCCAAAATACATACATATTCTCATAACATGAATTATTCTAACTTGATGCTCCTCTTGTCCAAATTTTCTGTTTCCTCACAATAGCCTTAATCCTCACTTTGATTTCTTTAGTTTTCAGGGAGTAAACAATCGGATTCAAACAAGGCGGGATACAAGAAGCAAGTGACAAATACAAAACCCGCTGGTCTGGGTTAATCCCTCCAAAATAAAAGCCAAAGATATAAATAATGAAAAGAGGGAGGTAAAATACAGCCACTAGTATGACATGCTCCACACATGTACTTAAGGCTTTGATTCTTCTATTAACAGACTTCATATTAAACACAGTTATTATTATGGAAATGTAAGTCACAACGATGAATATAAATGGTATTACGAGCACAAGAATTGTTGATACAGATGCTGTATAAAAGTGTACTGTATAATTGTTACAAGAGAGCCTATACACAGGGCTATAGTCACAAAAGTAGCTAAAAACTGTGACAGATTTGCAAAAAGACAGCCAAGTCATTATACCAACAGCAAAGCAGTTAATTCCAATGGCTATAGACCAAGTTACTGCCACAATACAGGACATGCACTTCAGTGTGTTCACTGAGTTTTGTTGCATAGGAAAGCAAATGGCAACCAACCTGTCATAGGCAAGAATAACCAAAGCAAAGGATTCCAAAGTGATAAAGGCGTAATAGGTGAACATTTGGACTAAGCAAAGGTTAAATGGTATAAAATTGTCTTTAGCTAGGAATATTTTAATTATACAGGGGATAAGGCATGTATTTATGATTAAGTCAATTATAGCAAGGTTAAACACGGCTAAGAATTTAGGACTGTGCAAAGCGTTGTTGAAGGCGATGACATAAATCACCAGACAATTAAAAAGTACAGTGACAGCATAAACAAAAGCTAAAAAGATAAAATAGACGCTGATAAAAGGTAAAGTCTGAAATCCAATGATGTAAAAACCAGGCGGGTGAATTAAGATGGAGTTGTTCCAAATAGTTTGGAGGTAAGACATAGCTGGAGTCCACTGGTTTCATGTAAAGCCTGAGGAATGTAAAAAGGAAATTGTTAAGTGCTACAACAAATAAATACATTTTACACAAGGCTGACAAACATTTCTAACTAAAGAATGTCTAAAAATCATCATAACAGTTGGACAGTCAGATCCTAAATTGAAAATCTAAAGTATTTAAAGTGAAACCAATTTTCACAATAAAAAAGAAAGTAGTAAAAATTAGTAGCTGTTGTCATCCTTAGTACTTCATGGTTTACAGTTCATGAATGCACAGTATCGGAAGTATCTGCTAAAAGTGACAAGGTTAAATTAAAACAGACATCACATTTAAATAAACAGTAGGTGTGTTTACCTTTTGTAATTGAAAAAAATCACAATTCCACAACAATCTAAACTTTTAGATGTTTCCATTACACAATACAACATACAAGGAGAGACATTACAGTGTACAAAAACAAAGTAATGAAAAACTGATGAATGGAGCAAAGAGTATGGACCGTACCTGAGCGTAAAGCAGCGTCTGAACTGCTGCGTGTCTGAACGGTCGAAGCTGGAGTTATACTTTCCCACAAACCTTCAGGGACAAGAATTTCAGCTCATTACAGGAAGGCCGTGGCTGTATAGCCGCGGCACGGTCAAATAGCCAAGCAGTTTCAGGAGCCGCGGCACGGCCATATGGCCTCATGGCTAACCCTAACCTTACCTTACTTATGCTATCAAACAATATTTATTTTTTAATTCCACTTGCAAACTGTTCACCGCCTTCTTTTTCTTTCTCTCACTCCTGAGGACCTGTGGACCCAGATGTCCCTCTCCTGGTGAAGTTGTCCCTGCCCTGTGTGGACGGTCCCTCATCTGCCTGAGGAGTGGGTCCAGTTCGACTCAGACGGTCCCTCATCTGCCTGAAGAGTGGGTCCAGTTCGCCTCAGTCGGTCCCTCATCTGCCTGAAGAGTGGGTCCAGTTCGCCTCAGTCGGTCCCTCATCTGCCTGAAGAGTGGGTCCAGTTCGCCTCAGTCGGTCCCTCATCTGCCTGAAGAGTGGGTCCAGTTCGCCTCAGTCGGTCCCTTATCTGCCTGAAGAGTGGGTCCAGCTCCAGTCTCCCTCGTGTCCGTCTGTCCGTCTGTGAGAGTCGGATCTCTCCTTCACTGGAACTCCTCCAGGTTTCTACGCTTTTTTCCCAAAGAGTTTTTTTTTGTAGTTTTTCCTGGCCGAGAAGGAGAGTCTAAGGACAGAGGACCCTGGGACATCGTCCCTCGCCACCACAGACATTGTCTGACTCCCTCGCCACCACAGACATTGTCTGACTCCCTCGCCACCACAGACATTGTCTGACTTCATCGCCACCACAGACATTGTTGATTCATTTCTCCCTGTGGCCCCCAGAGGCAACTGTTGTTGTGATTTTGGGCCTTACAAAAATAAATTGATTTGAATTGATTTGATTTAACCCTAACCCCAAGACCTAACCCAGCGCGGTCAAATAGCCCAGCAGTTTCAGCAGCCGCGGCACAACATAACATGGCAGTTTGGCGGCTCTGTAGACCAGGGGTGGGCAAACTACGGCCCGCGGGCCACATCCGGCCTGCAGAGCCTTTCAATCCGGCCCCCCAAGCTTTTCCAAGTAATATTTAAAAAATATATATATTTTTTTTATTTCCTTTTTTTGCCCTCAGGCATCTGTCTGCACTTGTATCCTTAATAAATATGACGTGAAATGAATTAAATAATAGATTCAATAGCCTATATTTGACAGAAAAGTGATATTTTATTTGATATTTAATTTTTGGGATTTTTTTGTTTTCACACCAATGATCGCGAGCCGGCCCTCCGCTACTGGCCTGGATTCAAATATGGCCCTCGGAGGAAAATAATTGCCCACCCCTGCTGTAGACACTCCCTTACAGGAAAGTCTTTGTGAAGCGCTTAATTACTGATTTTCAGGTCCAATAAGGGATCATCTCAAAATGGGTTGAAGCTGAAAAGACATAATATTTTTCATCTTGGGGGGGGGTTGAACCTACATTTTGTCTTTTTGTTGCTTTGAAGCTTCAATACATCGTTGTGGCAGCAATTGTTTTGAAATGCTAAAAAACTCTCTCAGCAACGACCGCGGCCCGTGCGCACGGTGCGTTGTGATCACGGCGGGCAGTGGCCTGTGCGAGGGAGAACCCGCCCCGCTCCCCGCGCTGGCCACGGCGCGCCGTGGACCATGTGGATTGAGTAAACAAACATGTGCGACAGGTGACATTATTTGGAGAATTCATAACTTCTACTGATAAACATACCAAAGGATATTCAGGGACTAAAGGTGAGCAGGGTTTATCAAGCTACTATCGTTCTATCAACGCGTTAACATTTTATGTGAAGCCAGTCTTTCGTCTTTTGAGGGGGGGAGGGGGTCCAGAGAGAGACGAAAAAAATTACGTATTTTCAGCTTCCAACCCATTTTGAGAAGATCCCTAAACAGACAAGTATATTTTAGAGTAAGGACAGGGTTTTACCTTCATTATATTTAAAGGGCTCTGGAAAACTTCTCAGTAGATGGTGTTTGATGAATAAAAAGAGATGTATGACAATGAATTTCAGATCAAATTCATATAATGTAAAATAACTCATAATTATAAGTACATGAATATTTATATCATTATATTATTATTATGTATTATTTATGAATATGGTAAAGTATACACTACAGCAGTACAAAGTTCTTAAATGTGATGATCAGAATGGGGAATATTTAAGGTCATGCATCATCTAACAAGGGGTGGGCAATACTGACAAAAATTAGATCTCATCTCCAGAAATGCAACATGCATAAAGATAGAATATGAGATTGACAGTGCAGACCCGTGCAGCGTCTACAGTGATGTGGTCACTGTATCGGTTGTGGGTCACCACCCCGGTCTGCCAGTCCAGAGGCACTGTCCCCAACCGCCACGCGATGTTGGAGAGACGTGTCAACCAAGACAGTCCTACAACATCCAGAGACATTAGGTATTCAGGGCGGATCTCATCCACCCCCGGATCCCTGCCACTGAGGAGTTTGCGAACAGCCTCAATAACTTCAGCTTGGGTGATGGACGAGTCAGCCTCCGAGTCCTCACTCTATGTTTCCTCTTCGGAAGACGTGACAGTGGGATTAAGGTCTTTCCACCATCCAACAACATCCTCAGTCGAGGTTAGGTGGTCTCCACCTGCACCATAAACGGTGTTGGTGAAGCACTGCCCCCTCTTGAGGCGCCGGACAGTTCTTTGGAGCTGACCGATAGTCCTCCACCATGGCCTCCCCGAACTCATCCCAGCACAGGGTTTTTGCCTCTGCGACAGCACAATCTGCGGCCCGCCTGGCCCGCCGATACCTGTCAACGGCCTCAGGAGTCCTGTAGCGGGAGACTACTGTTCCCAGAATGCATTGCATCTAGGTTGTTGGGACTTCCTGGTATTGGAATAAACGTGCTTCAAGACGTAAGACGCTCGTGTCCCGAGTCTTCTTCATACATGGTGTCAGAAGTGGCGAACTTTCAGTCTCCGCGGCGTTTTCGGAGCAGCACTGTGCGGATAACTTGCAGAAGAAGTTTTCGGCAGTTTTTAGAGCGAAAAATGACCGTTGTGCGGGCGAAAGCAGTCACCAGTGCGAACTAACAGGTGTGTGCGCGCGCAGCCCCATCCACATGTCGGCGGAGGAAGAAGTGCAGAGCGTCAGTACAGTGCATCAGAAAACTCAGATCCTGAACGCGACGACGCCAGGGATTCACAAAGAGAGATGGCGATCACTGTACAAATAACTCCCCCAGAGACATTTGATTTTTCGCGGCCTACAGATTGGCCAAAGTGGATCAGACGTTTTGAAAGGTTTCGTATTGCAACAGCCCTCGACAGCAAACCAGAGGAATATCAGGTGAATTCATTCCTGTATGCAATGGGAGATGCAGCTGACGACGTTTTGGCTGTTTTACCACTGAGTGATGATAACAAAAAGAACTATGGTGCGGTCAAAGCAGCTTTTGATCAACATTATGTGGGAAAACACAACGTCATTTCTGAAAGAGCGTCAACAAGATGGTGAGAGTGCAGAGTCTTTCATCACACATGTACACAAACTTTCAGAAAATTGTGGATTTGAAATGCTTAAAGAGGAACTTATAAGGGACAGAGTTGTAGTTGGCATAAGAGATAAAAGATTGTCAGAGCAACTACAAATGGACACAGAATTAACACTTGCCAAAGCGATTCAGAAGGTCAGGCAGAGTGAAACTGTAAAGAAACAACAGACAATTTTATACAGCAGCGTTGTAGAAGAAAAAGCACTGAACATGGACATTATACAAACAAATAATAAAAGAGGCAAGTCTCAGACATGGCAGAAGAAGGAACAAAATATAACCCAGCCAAATGAAAAAGAGTGTAGTCGCTGTGGACGAAAGAATAAGCACTCATGGAAAGATTGCCCAGCTAAAGAGGCACAGTGTCGTAAATGACAGAAAAAAGGACATTTTGCGGTAGCTTGTCGTAGTGAAGCGGCAGGTTTACGTGAAGTAACTGAAAATCTAAGTAATACAGATAGTGAAGAGCTTGTGTTCTTAGGGGAAATAGGAACAAACAGGTCAGAACCCTGGGTTCAAAAGGTCAAGTTAAATGGGGAAAATGTTGAGTTTAAACTTGACACAGGGGCAGATGTTACATCTATTCCAGAGAGACTGTACAGGCCAGACAGGGACGGAAAGCTGCAGAAGCCTACAAAGAAACTACTAGGGCCAGGCAGTTACCCTCTTAAAGTTAGAGGCTGCTTTGGGGCACAGTTGGTAGTAAAAGGGCGCACTACGTCACAAGATGTCTATCTGGTGTCAGGTCTAGTACAGCCATTGTTAAGTAGACCAGCGTGTGAGGCTTTAGGACTGGTGTACAGAGTAGACATAGTCAGTGAAACTGAGACAGATTTCAGATCAGCTTACCCCGATGTGTTTAAGGGTTTAGGCAAGCTGAAAGAGCCGTATCGCATAGAGCTAGAGCAGGGTGCCATACCTGTGGCCCTGTCTGCCCCGCGACGTGTCCCCCTTCCCCTCAGAGATGCAGTTAGAACAGAGCTGCTCAGAATGGAAGAAATGGGAGTTATTTCAAAAGTAACTGAGCCAACTGAGTGGTGTTCAGGCATTGTGGTGATTCCTAGACCGGCAAAGAAGCCCCCCAGAATATGTGTGGACCTCACACCCCTGAACACAGTAGTAAAAAGGGAACGTCACATTCTCCCAGCAGTGGATCAAACATTAACTATGATGAAAGACGCTAAAGTGTTTACAAAGCTCGATGCTCGTTCCGGATTTTGGCAAATCCCTCTCACGCCAGAGTCAAGGCCTCTCACAACTTTCATTACACCTTTTGGGAGGTTTCATTTCAATAGACTTCCCTTCGGCATAGCATCAGCACCTGAACATTTCCAAAGGAGAATGTCACAGATGCTGGAGGACTTCGATGGTGTGATCTGTCATGCCGACTATGTGATGGTGTACGGCAGGGACAGACAGGAGCACGACCAGAGACTGCATTGTGTGCTTAAAAATTTCAAAAAGAAGATCTCACACTTAACGAGAAATGTGAGTTTGCAAAAAGTGAAATCATTTTTGTGGGACACAAAGTTTCTGCAAAAGGCATCGAGGCGGATCCAGACAAGGTAAAAGCAATCCAGCAGCTGCCACAGCCCCAAAGTGTGGAGGACGTGCGCCGTCTCTTGGGCATGACTAACTATCTTGCCAAGTTCATGCCGCAGTTAGCCACAGTCACCACACCGCTTAAGGAGCTGCAGAAAGAGAGAAACGAGTGGATTTGGGCACAGCCGCAGGAAACAGCGTTTTAGAGAATAAAAGAAATCTTAAGTTCCCCGGAAGTGCTCGCTCAGCACTCCAATAATGCAGACACAAGAGTTGCTGTGGATGCATCGCCATACGGTATTGGAGCCGTACTCTCTCAGAAACAGTCGGACGGTTTGTGGCGGCCGGTGACCTACATTTCAAGAGGACTAACCGACACAGAGAGACGCTATGCCCAAATAGAAAAGGAGGCACTCGCTGCAACATGGGCATCTGAAAGACTTTCTTCTTACCTCTTGGGACTACGGTTCACACTGATTACGGACCACAAGCCTTTGGTCCCTCTTCTGAGCACAAGAGGCCTGGATGACCTACCTCCACGCATCCTGAGATTCCGCCTCAGGCTGCTACGATTCTCATTCAACATTGTCTGTCATGTGCCTGGAAAAAACCTCATCACCGCTGATGCCCTGTCACGAGCTCCTCTGGCGGGTCCGCCGTCATTAAGTGACCTCCAGTTGGAGAAAGAGGTAGAGGTTTTTGTGGACTATGTAGTGTCTCAAATCCCAGCCACAGAAAAAAGGCTGGTTGAGCTAAAGGCAGCACAGGAAGTAGACAAACTGTGTAAAAAAGTAACTGATTATTGTTTGACAGAGTGGCCAGAAAAATGTAAACTAGATCCAGAAGTAAAAGGGGTCTGGCAACACAGAATGGACTTTCATGTAGCTCAGGGTCTTCTCATGAAAGGGGAGAGACTTGTGATACCACCTTCAATGGGAGCGGACATTATTCAACGTCTGCATGAAGGACACCAGGACATTTCAAAGTGCAGGGCCAGAGCAAAACAGGCCGTTTGGTGGCCTGGCATCTCAGCACAAATAGGCCAAATGGTGGAAAATTGTGAAACATGTCAGAAACACAGGTTACAGAATCTTGCCAACACCTGTTCCCGACCGCCCATGGCAGAAGGTTGGCATGGATCTGTTTGAATGGTCAAAGAAGCAGTATCTTCTTCTTGTTGACTTTTTCTCCAGATACATTGAAATAGTTGAACTCAAACACACAACAGCAGAAGTTACTATTAAAGCTGTCAAAGAGACTTTTGCAAGACAGGGAGTTTCAGAGACTGTGTTTTCAGATAATGGGCCGCAGTTTTCGTCAGAGCAGTTCAGACAGTTTGCACTAGGAGGAGGACTCGCACTAGGAGGTGCGAGTAGAACAACGGAGTTCCTGGTCGGTGCACTGTCCAGTACCTCTCCCAAGAACTCCAAGAAGGTCGGGTACTCTGCACTGCTGTTCGGCCCGTACACAACAGTGAGAGACCTGTCCCCCACCCGAAGGTTTAGGGACGCGACCCTCTCGTTCACTGGGTGAACGCCAACACGTGGCGACTGAGCTGAGGGCCTATAAGCAAGCCCACACCAGCCCGCTGCCTCTCCCCGCGGGCAACACCAGAGAAGTGGAGCGTCCAGCCCCTCTCGAGGAGATGGGTTCCAGAGCCCAAACTGTGCATGGTAAGTAAGTGAGTACGTTTTATGTATATTGGTATTAAATTATACTAAAACTATCTCACTTACTTCACCCTCTATTGTTCAGGATGTGTCAAAGAATTTTGGGTACGACAGCCTTATACAGACACATGATTTATTTTGGGAAACCCCGAGCAGCATTGTACGGAGCCCACCAAGTACTGTTGGCACATTTAAAAAAATAAGCTCCCAAGTATGTAAGTCGCGCTTCCGCTTTCCCGTCAGTCAGGATCGTGAATCGTGAAAGTCTACATGCATGCGCATCATCTGAGCTAACGCAGAAGAGCGCCTGGAGCATCTGATCTGAAGTATGGTTAATGTGAATCATTTTATTTAGGCTACATAAGTTAAAATGATTGAGATCTCAAACTGTCATCACTGTAGCCTGTATATGTCCAACTGTTTGTAACTCTGTTTGTTAAAATATTAGAAAAAAAGGAGCAATACATTCTGCGTCATTTTCTCGATGTATCCAAATGGGTCTCCAAAGGGCATGGAGCGGCACCACAGTGACCACTGGCCAAACCGTTTATCTACATGTTGCTCTTTAGCAGTTCAGGGCTGCAAACGATGTTATTATCTGTTTCTAACACTTGTGTGTGCTGGACCTTTATATGGAGCACACTGGATCACAGCAACATACATGTATAGGGCACAATAGCATTATTTATTTTGCTATACAGATAAACGATAGTCCCTCTCCTTGAACCGACACCTTAACGTGGTGGAGGGGTTTGAGTGCCCGAATGATCCCGGGAGCTATGTTGTCGGGGGCTTCAAGCCCCTGGTAGGGTCTCCCAAGGCAAACAGGTCCTAGGTGACGGGTCAGACAAAGATCGGTTCAGAAGCCTCTTATGATGACGACAAAAGCAAGGCCGTTTACATCGCCCGGATCGGCGTCACCGGGGCCCCATCCTGGAGCCAGGCCTGGGATGGGTGCTCCATGGCGAGCACCTGGTGGCCGGGTCTTACCCCACGGGGCCCGGCCGGGCACAGCCCGAAAGAGCGACGTGGGGCCGCCCTCCCGTGGGCCTACAACCCGCAGGAGGATCCATAAGGGGCCGGTGCAGAGAGACAGAGAGATCTGGGCGGCAGTTGACGGCAGGGGCCTCGGCGACCAGATCTCCAGACACAGAGACTAACTCTGGGGACATGGAATGTCACCTCGCTGGGGGGGAAAGAGCCTGAGCTTGTGCAGGAGGTTGAGCAATACGACTAGATACAGTCGGCCTCACCTCCACGCACAGTTTGGGCTCTGGAACCCATCTCCTCGAGAGGGGCTGGACGCTCCACTTCTCTGGTGTTGCCAGCGGGGAGAGGCGGCGGGCTGGTATGGGTTTGCTTATAAGATAAGATAAGATATTCCTTTATTGTCCCACATGGGGAAATTTCATTGGTGCAACGCAGGTAGATACAGAGGTAGATACAGAAGAACAGATCACTTATAGGAAGTCTGAAAAACACTTTCAGTAGAAGATCTCCTATAAATAAATAAAAACTCCCATAGACAAATAAATAAATAAATACCATTTCATGTGATCCCGACAGTAATTGCACATGAATATGTGTCACGACAGCACATAGATTGCACATGAATTTCACAGTAATTGCACATGAATTCCAACAGCAATTGCACATACGACAGAATTGCAAATCAGTATTAGGTTAGGTCAGTATTGCGACGGGATAACGTGACGATCTCCGGGTAAGACGACTGTTCTCCGCAGTTTCATTAGTTCCTCCTTTGTGTAAACGCAGTACGGCGCCGGGCGGGGGGCGGGGCCGGAGCCGGGGGACTCAGAGCCAAGACACATCGCAACGACACGACGAAAACACTCAATCCAGCCGAATAAAGTCAAAACAAGTTAATTTAAAGCGATTCCAGTGCGTGTCCCGATCGTTCGTTAAGTTCCTCTTTCATATAAACGTGTATATAAACGTGTACCAACGACACGGCGTACTTTAGCGGCGGCGGGGGGGGCTGGTGGGCTCGCTCGGAGCTAGCTCACGTCACAACAACACAACGAACGCAACGAAAAACGCTCAAATCCAGCCGAAAAAAGTCAAAAACAGTTGAATTAAAAAACTATTCCAGCGCGTGTCCCTATCGTACAGTAAAATAGAAAAAATATACTAACTATATTTACAAAATATAGGAGATGAAGCACAATAAGTGTGAGAAAGAAGAGAGAGCGTTTACAGCCCCTCAGCTCAACCGCCACGTGTTGGAGTTTACCCCAGTAAACGAGAGGGTCGCGTCCCTCCGCCTTCGGGTGAGGGACAGGTCTCTCACTGTTGTGGCGGCCTACGGGCCGAACAGCAGTGCAGAGTACCCGGCCTTCTTGGTGTCCTTGGGAGGGGTACTGGACAGTGCACCGACCGGGGACTCCGTTGTTCTACTGGGGGACTTCAACGCCCACGTGGGCAATGACAGTGACACCTGGAGAGGGGTGATCGGGAAGAACGGCTTCCCCGATCTGAACCCGAGCGGTGTTCAGTTATTGGACTTCTGTGCTAGCCACGGATTGTCCATAACGAACACCATGTTCAAGCACAAGGGTGTCCATCAGTGCACATGGCACCAGGACACCCTAGGCCGGAGGTCTATGATCGACTTTGTTTTTGTGTCATCTGACCTCCGGCCGCGTGTCTTGGACACTCGGGTGAAGAGAGGGGCAGAGTTGTCAACCGATCACCACCTGGTGGTGAGTTGGATCCGCTGGCGGAGGAGGAAGCCGGACAGACTTGGCAGACCCAAGCGCATTGTGAGGGTCTGTTGGCAACGTCTAGTGGAGCCCTCTGTCAGTAGGGTATTCAACTCGCACCTCCGGGAGAGCTTCTCCCATGTCCCGGGGGAGGCTGGGGACATTGAGTCCGAGTGGACCATGTTCTCCGCCTCCATTGTTGATGCGGCTGCTCGGAGCTGTGGTCGCAAGGTCTCTGGTGCCTGTCGTGGCGGCAACACCCGAACCCGGTGGTGGACACCGGAAGTAAGGGATGCCGTCAGACTGAAGAAGGAGGCCTATCAGGCCACTCTGGCTTGTAGGTCTCCGGAGGTCATCGACAGGTATCGGCAGGCCAAGCGAGCCGTGGCTCGTGCTGTCGCAGAGGCAAAAACCCGGGCCTGGGAGGAGTTCGGGGAGGCCATGGAGGAGGACTATCGGTCGGCACCAAAGAAATTCTGGCAAACCGTCCGGCGCCTCAGGAGGGGGAAGCAGTGTCTCACCAACACCGTTTACGGTGCGGGTGGAGGCCTGCTGACCTCGACTGGGGATGTCGTCGGACGGTGGAAGGAATACTTTGAGG
Organism: Eucyclogobius newberryi; assembly: GCF_026437365.1. Classification (NCBI taxonomy): domain Eukaryota; kingdom Metazoa; phylum Chordata; class Actinopteri; order Gobiiformes; family Gobiidae; genus Eucyclogobius; species Eucyclogobius newberryi. The sequence goes on from NW_027315779.1 coordinate 5,478,143, forward strand.
ATCTCATTAATCTCATTAAAAACGTCTTCCAAAGAGGAAGTAGAGACCGGGGACTCGGAGGCTGGCTCATCCATCACCTGAAGCTGAAGTCACTGAGGTTGTTCGCAAACTCCTCGGTGGCAGGGCTCCGGGGGTGGATGAGATCCGCCTTGAGTACCTAAAGTATCTGGATGTTGTAGGACTGTCTAGGTTGACACGTCTCTGCAACATCGCGTGGCGGTCGGGGACCGTGCCTCTGGACTAGCAGACCGGGGTGGTGGTCCCTATATTCAAGAAGGGGGACCGGAGGGTGTGTTCCAACTACAGAGGGATCACACTCCTCAGCCTCCCGGGTATGGAGAGGAGAATCCGACCGATAGTCGAACCTCGGATTCAGGAGGAGCAGAGTGGTTTTCGTCCCGGTCGTGGAACACTGGACCAGCTCTATACTCTCCATCGGGTGCTCGAGGGTTCATGGGAGTTTGCCCAACCAGTCCACATGTGCTTTGTGGATCTGGAGAAGGCTTTCGACCGTGTCCCTCGGGGTGTCCTTTGGGGGGTGCTCCGGGAGTACAGGGTCCAGGGCCCTTTGCTCAGGGCTGTCCGGTCCCTGTATGACCGGAGCAGGAGCTGTGTTCGCATTGCCGGCAGTAAGTCAGACCAGTTCCCAGTGCATGTTGGACTCCGCCAGGGCTGCCCTTTGTCACCGGTTCTGTTCATAATTTTTATGGACAGAATTTCTAGGCGCAGTCAGGGGTCGGAGGGTGTCCGGTTTGGGGACCACAGGATCTCATCTCTGCTGTTTGCAGACGATGTTGTCCTGATGGCTCCATCAAACCCGGACCTGCAACATGCACTGGGACGGTTTGCAGCCGAGTGTGAAGCGGCTGGGATGAGAATCAGCACCTCCAAATCCGAGGCCATGGTTCACGACCGGAAAAAGGTGGCTTGCCCTCTTCAGGTGGGTGGGGAGTCCTTGCCCCAAGTGGAGGAGTTCAAGTCTCTCGGGGTCTTATTCACGAGTGAGGGAAGGATGGAGCGTGAGATCGACAGGCGTATCGGTGCAGCGGCTGCAGTGATGCAGTCGCTGCATCGGACAGTTGTGGTGAAGAGGGAGCTGAGCCGAAAGGCAAAGCTCTCTATTTACCGGTCGGTCTACGTTCCTACCCTCACCTATGGTCATGAGCTTTGGGTAGTGACCGAAAGAACAAGATCGCGGATACAAGCGGTCGAAATGAGTTTCCTCCGCCGTGTGGCTGGGCGCTCCCTTAGAGATAAGGTGAGGAGCTCGGTCACACGGGGGGAGCTCGGAGTAGAGCTGCTGCTCCTCCACGTCGAGAGGAGCCAGCTGAGGTGGCTCGGGCATCTGGTCCGGATGCCTCCTGGGCGCCTCCCACCGGGAAGAGGCCCCAGGGAAGACCCAGGACACGCTGGAGAGACTATGTCTCTAGGCTGGCCTGGGAACGCCTAGGGATCCCCCCAGAAGAGTTAGAGGAAGTGTCTGGGGAGAAGGAAGTATGGGAGTCCTTACTCAGACTGCTGCCCCCGCGATCCGGCCCCAGATAAAGCGGCAGAAGATGGATGGATGGATAAACGATAGTCAAATGTCCCATGGTGACACGCACTGAAGGATTGACGGCATCTTCTCCACGACACACCGTGTGAAGCTGTGAGCTCCCTCTGCCACAGGTGAGGCACGTTTACCCAAGCCTCTCGGCTCCTCTGGCTGTCACCTTTAGGTCGAACTGGGTCAACATGGCTTCAGTGACTTTTCCCCTTCAGTGTTGGCAATGCCCTTCTCTGTGTCGCTATGAGAGTAGCTGCTTTGCTCTTGAAAATCTGCAGTGATGTGTGTGTCAACCAGCGCGCTCTCAGGCAGATATGAAGCCTGCTTAAATTCAGCCTGGAAGACCTAACTCCACCCATCTACATCAAGGCGACCTGCTCCCCAGCTCAACCATCGCACCCAGTCTGGCCTGTCCGTCTGTGAGAGTTCAGATCCCTTCTTTACCACGGAACTCCTCCAGGTTACTACTTTTTCCCATGGAAGTTTTTGTAGTTTTTCCTGGCCGAGAGGGAGGGTCTAAGGACAGACATCGCCCCTCGCACCTTGCTCCCCATCTTCAATCAACGCACCCAAGTCACTCCTCCCCGTGGCACGTCGCACCTCTGCTCCCAATCAGCGCACAGCCGGTCCGACATTAACCCTCACTCAGTTGGCTCGGCCGCTCCAGACGTACTGCGACCCACCACCTCCCCTCCTCCTCCTCTGCATCCCTCTCATCCTAATCATCTACCCTTTCTCCATATCTACCACCACAAGTCTCCAGGCCCTGGGGGGAGACATCTAATACAAATAAGATTATGGAGTGCCCATGATCGCAATGTCTTCCGCTGGGGTCTGAGCGCCAAATAACCCACGTAATAAAGCTTGCCAAACAGTCTCTCCAGGGTAAAAAATATTGAAGATTTGGTTGCGTCATTCATTAATTGAGCGGAATGCACTCTGCGTCAATTTTAGCAGTGGAATTGAGGCCACTCTTCAATTCTTTGCATCATACGGCACTTGCTGAATTTGAGGAGAAAGTCAAATAGCTCATCTGGGGTTTTCTTCTGCAATGCCACAAACATGTGTCGCTTCTTGTTCTCCTCACACACAGGCTGACCCACTGCGTTTGCGGGTTAAATAGACAGATCCAGCGCACACCATGTATAGTTAGTAAGCACCGTTGGCACCCTCTGATTGGCCGACACACGCAGTAAAATCGTCACAGGTTTTTTTATTAATAGTTTTTAAATTACTGTAGTAGTTTACATCGTTTTTGATTCCCTGCTTTGCGCACATGCAGTGATTCGCCCACAATATTTTATGCACACATCTGCCCTGAACATGCCCACATTAGCGATAGACTTGGCTATTGGTCAACACTGAGCAGAGAGAGCAGCGAGTGTGAGACATTACAGTTTATTGAATGGGTACATTAGAGTCATTATAGTGGCATTGACACAGGAGCCGGGGGTCACGGGAGAAGTGGCTCCTGGCACTGCGTCTTGTGCGCTCTTGGAGGGTTTGAAGAGACAGATCCAGCATGCTGCACATAAAGGTCCATGTACAAAGGTACAAACGTGGGAACACAACTTACAAACATGGGAACACAAGAAGGAGCCCCTAAAAATATGCTAATGGAACTTTGTGGTCACCGTACGTGGGCTCAGTAGTAAACAAACAATGTTATTTGGTCACAATAAATACCCTGATCAAATATATCTTTACAACAATTACCTGTGTATTTAATATATATATATATATATATATATATATATATATATATATATATATATATATATATATATATATATATATATATATATATATACATTTACTGTGCCATGCATGAAATAAAAATGTCGAATTGAAAACATTATGATTTGCAGTAGCCTTATAAATCTGTTTCCGTTTACCATTTATCATTATTGGATACATTTACATCGCCAGTAAAAATCAGATAATTAGAATAATCAGATGCCCCATTAATTAGATCTGATTTGTTTGTTTTCATGCACAAGATAAATCTCATCATCAAACGTAGATTTTTAGTAACTGTTGTATTTAGAAGGAAAAGTAAAATAACTTTCATTTTATGGCAAAATAATTACCGGTAAGCTCGTTTTCCAGTGAATCCATTCAAAATGTAGTCTGAGAGGGACTACAATTTGTGTGTCCGAACCAGGACTGCCAAGTCTCAACGGAACATTCCTGCTTGAATAAAAACAAAATACATAAATGTACACACACAAATAAATAAAGTAAAATCCAATGAGTTCAGGTGACATTGAGTTGTAAAGTTGTAAACTATATGCACCAGGATAACACATATTTAAAAGGGCCAATGCTTCCAAAATACATACATATTCTCATAACATGAATTATTCTAACTTGATGCTCCTCTTGTCCAAATTTTCTGTTTCCTCACAATAGCCTTAATCCTCACTTTGATTTCTTTAGTTTTCAGGGAGTAAACAATCGGATTCAAACAAGGCGGGATACAAGAAGCAAGTGACAAATACAAAACCCGCTGGTCTGGGTTAATCCCTCCAAAATAAAAGCCAAAGATATAAATAATGAAAAGAGGGAGGTAAAATACAGCCACTAGTATGACATGCTCCACACATGTACTTAAGGCTTTGATTCTTCTATTAACAGACTTCATATTAAACACAGTTATTATTATGGAAATGTAAGTCACAACGATGAATATAAATGGTATTACGAGCACAAGAATTGTTGATACAGATGCTGTATAAAAGTGTACTGTATAATTGTTACAAGAGAGCCTATACACAGGGCTATAGTCACAAAAGTAGCTAAAAACTGTGACAGTTTTGCAAAAAGACAGCCAAGTCATTATACCAACAGCAAAGCAGTTAATTCCAATGGCTATAGACCAAGTTACTGCCACAATACAGGACATGCACTTCAGTGTGTTCACTGAGTTTTGTTGCATAGGAAAGCAAATGGCAACCAACCTGTCATAGGCAAGAATAACCAAAGCAAAGGATTCCAAAGAGCCAAAGGTGAAATAGGTGAACGTTTGCACTAAGCAAAGGTTAAATGGTATAAAATTGTCTTTAGCTAGGAATATTTTGATCATACAGGGGATAAGGCATGTATTTATGATTAAGTCAATGACAGCAAGGTTAAACACGGCTAAGAATTTAGGACTGTGCAAAGCGTTGTTGAAGGCGATGACATAAATCACCAGACAATTAAAAAGTACAGTGACAGCATAAACAAAAGCTAAAAAGATAAAATAGACGCTGATAAAAGGTAAAGTCTGAAATCCAATAATGTAAAAACCAGGCGGGTGGATTAAGATGGAGTTGTTCCAAATAGTTTGGAGGTAAGACATAGCTGGAGTCCACTGGTTTCATGTAAAGCCTGAGGAATATAAAAAGGAAATTATTAAGTGCTACAACAAATTAGTACATTTTACACAAGGAAACAACAGCAAACATAACTAATAACTAATATAACTAAAGGACGTCTTTCCCTTTCGGATTGACCAACTGAAACAAATTCACTATTCCATAAAAATCTAAACTTTTAGATGTTTCCATTATACAATACAACATACAAGGAGAGACATTACAACGAAATAAACAAAGTAAGAAAAACTGATGATTTGAGCAGAGCAGACCATACCTGAGCGTAAAGCTGCGTCTGAACGGTTGAAGCTGGAGTTATACTTTCCCACAAACCTTCAGGGACAAGAATGTCAGCTCATTACAGGAGAGTCTTTGTGAAACTCTTAATTACTGATTTTCAGGTCCAATAAACAGATGTGTTTAAAGTAAATTTTACAATAAGGACAGGGTTTTTCCATATTTTTAGTGCAATTAAAAAACATACTATTTTTTGGCAAAAAAGTTTCATATTGAGGTTTTACATATTTTAGTATCTTCATTACATTTAAAGGGCTCACGCAGTCTTCACAATAGATGGTGTTTGATTAATTTTAAAAAAGGTGTATGTATGACCATGAATTTCAGATCATCTTTACATTGTGAAAAAAATCATAACTATAATAACATTAATATGTATTGATAAAGACATACAGTACCACAGTGCAAAGTTCTTAAATGTGATGATCAGAATGGGGAAAATCTAAGGTCATGTATCGTCAGAGTAGGGGTGGGCGATATTGAAAGGATTATCTCCTCTTTATTTGCATTAACTAACAATATGCAGACAAAATTAAAAAAGGAATGTGCTAAAACTTACGAGTAAATGTATCAGTCGAGGTACAAGTCTAGCCCAAAACCATAAAACTAATTGCAGAAATATAATGTTGAACACTTTTTTGGAAGAATACACAAGACGTTTCGGTTCATTTTGTTTTTTTAATCAGCTCTTTTTGCAGTCACTTTTAATAGTTTTAATTATAAACAATATACTCAATATTTTAATTTAACAAATCTCCAAAACAGCAGGCAATATTAGCAATTTTTTTTAAACATCTCCCATCTCCTCCTCCAACTGTTCAATTCAGGGTCCAAAAGCCTTAGCCGGTAGAAGTCTGTGTGTCCTTTGAAAGCTGTTTCCTCAGTTGTTCTTTCCGAGCCAGCTGGAAACTTGACATACAGTCTTTAAAAGTCTGGACTGGTTTCTGACACAGTCGCCAGTCCTGGTGCTCGGCCATACACTCCTGCACGGCGTAGTGCTGCTCTCCACAGCCGGTGCGGGTGATCATGCGGTCCACTGGGTCGTCCTCTTCATCCTCCGGTCGGCCGCTGCGGCTGTGAGTGGGAGGAGAGGCCATCGAGGACCAACTCAGGATGTCTAAAAACGACAATGATGTTACATGGGTGAATGTATATCCATATTGTTATATTGGCACTGTTGTGTAACTATAGTATTTGCTTGTCGTTGTCCCTGGTCGTTATATGTGGTATTTATTTTCAGTGATCACTTTTTATATGTTTCACTCATTTTGTCAATTCAAAATGTTATCATTTGTTTTTTGTTGCACCGTATCACAGTTCACTGACAATGGGAATACAATGTTTTCTGATTCTGATGTTGTTAAAACAATGTATAGACGACGACAACTACTACTACTACTACTACTACTACTACTACTACTACTACTACTACTACTACTACTACTACTACTACTACTACTACTACTACTACTACTACTACTGTTGTCCTAATAAATTAGTAACAAGATTAAATATCAAGATAAATAACGGTTTCCTTCCTCTATCATGTGACTCTTAATAGTAATATGTATGGTCTATTTGATTTTAAAGGCTATGTATGATTTCATTATTGAATTTCTAGGGCAGTGGTTACAAAAGGAGGAACGGTATTTGATTATTTTTATGAGATTTTCTCTTCCTCGACCACCTAATTTAGGTTACTGCATTAATCAAGAGCAAAAGCATCAGTAATAAGACAAACACTGGGTTCATAAAATACCTTAAACTTGTTTGAGCGACACAGACGCAAAATGTCCAAAATGCCCTTCCAAACACCACGTAACCTACATCCATGCACGTAACACAGAGCAAAACAGAGTTACGGGGGACACATTTGAAAGCAGGACCTGAGCGCAACCGCCAAATAGTTTCGCTTGCACAAACAATAGTTCCGCTTTCAGGAAATACTCATATCGTAAGTACGCTATTTTTCTGTCCAGGAATTATCAAAATATCAACATATGCTCATCAAACTATATTTCATTTACACGGAATTGATCTTGAGCCAAGTGTCAATCTTGATTCAAGGGCTTCGCACGGGGCTACGTTACGTTGTAAGTATCTGGCACCAACTAAAGTTATAGATTATAGATTACTTGGTTATTTAGAAATATTACTTGGAAAGATGCATCTTAAACCTAAGAAAAGAAAAAGTCTATGCATTCTTACAGACTCTTACAGAGCCGTTGATTTAACTATGATTTGCACTATTCTGACCAACTGTAAATTGTGGATATTAACATATTATGTTCATACCAAGCCAATTCATTTTATTTGTAAATTAAAAATTGTATGCACACTCTTTTTGGTATATTTTGCTACTATTATTATTCATTGTTGTTTTATGTCCTAATCTGTGAATTCTGTTCACTGACAATGGCAATAAACCCCTTTCTGATTTTGATTTAACTCATTTTAGTAAATTTCATTCTTTTATGGTATATTATTGTTGAACTGTAAACCCTGTGACGAGCTGGCCCCTTTCCAGGGTGTACCCCGCCTAAGGCCCAATGTCACTGGGCTATGCTCCAGTCACCCAATGGGAACAAGCGGTAGAAAATAAATGTATATTGTTGAACTATTTATTTTTGTAAACTGGACAGTGCAACTAATTATGTTCTGTTGCAAGTATAAGACCCTTTGAGTGAATTGCATAAAAAATAAAGTTTAAAAGAATCTTAATTCAATTCCATTTAGTTTTTTATTACCCAATATCACAAATTGGGAGTTGGAACACAGTGCATATGTAAAAAGTCAAAATTAGACATTACTTCCATCCAAAAATGTGTTTTAAACCAGTCACATCACAACATTGATGGATCAGGACTGGGAAATATACAAATGAGTGATAACAAAACAAATAATAATACATTTTTAGTTTTCCATCATATAAAAACAATAATAAATATCAAAAATAAAATAGGCTTTCAATATGAATTCCCTAAACTCAGACAACACAAACTTTTAATCAATGTCATGTAACACAGAGGAAGTCTTCTCAAATTTTCTCCAAACCTAATAAGCATATAATTAATGATTAGTCTGACTGACTATGACATTGGGTGAGTGTTATTTAAAAAATCCATTTTTAATTTCATGTTATTTGTTGCATGTATTATCAGTATTTATAATGCTCACAATGCGTCTATAGTTTTGCCTTTTTAGGCCTGACTACAGATTTAAATTTGCATTCATTATGGATCATGCACTAACTTTAATTTTTCTAACCATTGCTAACCATCTGGTCTTTATCTCTTTGGTTTTCAGAGAATACACTATGGGATTGATGCACGGCGGGAAGCAGGAGGCCATGGAGAGGGTCAAAACTCGCTTTTCTGCATCTATCAACCTGATGTAGAGGCCAAACATAAAGATGGTGATTATTGGGACAAAAAACACTGCAACGATTATAACGTGCTCTATGCATGTTGCTAAAGCTTTTAATTTGCTTCCATTTTTAATCCGAAACACTATGACCAAAATGACAGCGTAGGTCAAGACAATGAAAGATAACGGGAGTATCAAATTTAACATGCTGGACGTCGATGCCATGGACCACTGCAGGGAATAGTCGTTACAAGCGAGTCTAAACACCGGAGCGTAGTCGCAGAAGTAGCTTGAAACTTTCACAGAACCGCAAAAAGACAAACGTGTCATTATTGTAACACTATACATGAGTCTCCCCAAGTTGAAACCCCAAGTGCAAGCTGTAATACAAAACATGACTTTCATTGTATTGATGGATGCTTGTCGTAAAGGAAAGCAAATAGCAATGAATCTGTCATAGGAAAGGATAGCCAGTATGTAGGACTCCATTGAAATGAATGCATAATAGACGTACATTTGAACCATACAAAGGTTATATGAGATAAATCTGTCCTTAAGTAAAAAGACTTTGATCATGCTCGGTATAATGCTAGTGCTAAGGATCAGATCAACTATAGCAAGATTAACCACGACTAAAAACTTGGGGGTGTGCAAACATGGGTCAATGATTACTATGGAAATGAGAAAAATGTTAAATATCACTGTGAGCAGGTAGACAAAAGATAAAAAAATATAGTAGACTTCGATGTAAGGAAATGTTTCGAACGCCACGATGTAGAAGCCGGGCGGGTGAATGATGCTGGAGGAGTTTGAGGCGGACATAGTGACACAAGATTTCACAAGATCTGAAAGGAAAATACGGGATAATATTTCAAAACATTACTTATTCACAAAGCACGTATGTAGTAGTGGTATTTCGAGTAACAGTGGGTGGCAGAGAGATGGCATAATTTATGGAGCAAACTTGACGGCTGAACAGAACATCTAATGGCATTTTCTGTGACGAATGTTGCGTTTGGATTAGTTGGATTCTGTGCACATTTTAAACATGCCAAGGAGCAGTAATATTTAACATAAGATAAGATAAGATATTCCTTTATTGTCCCACATGGGGAAATTTCATTGATGCAACGCAGGTAGATACAGAGGCAGATACAGAAGAAAAGAACAGATCACTTATAGGAAGTTTGAAAAACACTCTCAGTAGAAGATCTCCTATAAACAAAAACTCCCATAGACAAAACCTTTGAGAGATATGAACTGATAAACTTAAACAATAATCACATGCATTTCAGAACCTGTGTGTAGGGGTCTAAACAACTAAAAAGTAAGCAAGTTTTGTACATAATAAGACAGGTTATTTTGTTATTTGCAAAGAAATATTGATAGTAATATCTCTTACAAGCCGACTATTAAGTCTAACAACTTTGCTATGATGACCTAGAGTTGAAAGTGGAATTATTGCATATGTCCAAAGATATCAAAATTCACTCAACATTTAACATATAATTATAACCTTAGGAACATTACAAGATTGGCTTACATTTTACAAGCAGCAGATGTGTACATTAACATGAACAAAAACGTTTACCTCTCCATCTCTCATCATGCTCACCTGATCTCGTCCTGTGTTCCAGAGTGTGTCCATGGAGCCACAGTCTGAATTCATGGTCCTGCTCTTGGAGATAAAGCCTCCACATTGTTCCCATGAGTAAATCACTCTAATTAACAACAAAGAGCTCAAATTGAGCAAAAGTTTGTTTTTACTTGAGAAACAAACTTTGCATTATGTTTTTATGATACACTTTGCCCAGATTTTTAAAAAGCCTTTATAACACCAATACAGTCACTTTCTGTGGTGGAACCAGAATCGACTGATTATATCAACAGCTTTTTAAGGCAAGACACTGCAGGGAAAACTTGTTTTTTTTAAATTCTTTGTTTTTTGGTCATGTTTGCTCTCTCAACATATTCAGGCTTCAGGCCGGTGGCTCTCACGTCCCATCTGATGAAGACACCTCCGCTCCACCATGAGCTCAGCCATAGATCCGCTGCTGTTTGCATACCGGCCTGGCATTGGAGTGGACACATCGTCTCCCTGCTGCACCGCTCTCTCTCTCTCTCTCACCTGGAGAAGCCCGGCAGCTCTGTGAGGATTCTGTTCTTTGATCTCTCCAGCGCCTTCAACACCATCCAGCCGCTGCTCCTGAGGGACAAGCTGGAGACGGCTGGTGTGGAGTATGACCTGGCAGAGTGGATCCTGGAGTACCTCACAGACCGACCCCAGTTTGTGAGAGCCCGGGACAGTGTGTCTGACACTCGGACCTGCAGTGTGGGGGCGCCCCAGGGCACCGTCCTCGCGCTCTTTCTCTTCACCCTTTACACTGCAGACCTCAGACATGACAGCTGTGTCCTGCAGTTCTCTGACGACTCTGCCATCATCAGACTCATCAAGGGCGATGACAATGTGGAGTATTGAGGACTGGCGACTTTGTGGACTGGTGTCATCAGAACCACCTCCTCATCAACGCGGGGAAGACCAAGGAGATGGTGGTGGACTTCAGCAGACACCACCCCACTGCCCCCTCACCAGTGAACATTGAGGGACATTGAGAGAGTGGACTCATACAAGTACCTGGGTGTTCATCTGAACCACAAACTGGACTGGACTCATAACACAGACGCACTGTACAGGAAGAGCCAGAGCTCTACCTCCTGAGGAGACTCAGGTCTTTTGGAGTGACAGGGCCACTTCTGAAGACCTTCTACGACTCTGTGGTGGCATCAGCTCCTGTACGGTGTGGCCTGCTGGAGCAGCAGCATCACAGAGAGGGAGAGGAAGAGGCTGGACAAAGTCATCAAGAAGTCCAGCTCCATCCATCCATTTGTGCAGGAGGTGGGGGACAGAAGGTTCCTGGCTAAACTCATGTCTATCCTGGACCATGAGTGTCGCCCCCTGCTGGACACTCTGTCCGCTCTGGAGAGCAGCTTCAGTGAGAGACTGATCCACCCTCGCTGTTTGAAGAAGACGTTTCACAGATCTTTCCTTCTGCTGCTGTCAGACTCTACAACAAACATTGTTAGCCCTGAACATGTGTATACTGTCATACCCATGTGCAATGCTGTCATACCCATATGCAATACTGTCATACCTATGTGCAATACTGTCATACCCATGTGCAATACTGTCATACCTATGTGCAATACTGTCATACCCATGTGCAATGCTGTCATACCCATGTGCAATGCTGTCATACCCATATGCAATACTGTCATACCTATGTGCAATACTGTCATACCCATGTGCAATACTGTCATACCTATGTGCAATACTGTCATACCCATGTGCAATACTGTCATACCTATGTGCAATACTGTAGGGACTCCCAGACTTCCTCCCTCTCCCCAGACACTTCCTCTAACTCCTCCGGGGGGATCCCGAGGCGTTCCCAGGCCAACCGAGAGACATAGTCTCTCCAGCGTGTCCTGGGTCTTCCCCGGGGCCTCTTCCCGGTGGGACATGCCTGAAACACCTCCCGAGGGAGGCGCCCAGGAGGCATCCGGAACAGATGCCCGAGCCACCTCAGCTGGCTCCTCTCGACGTGGAGGAGCAGCGGCTCTACTCCGAGCTCCCCCCGCGTGGCCGAGCTCCTCACCTTATCTCTAAGGGAGCGCCCAGCCACACGGCGGAGGAAACTCATTTCGCGGATTTTGTATCTGCGATCTTGTTCTTTCGGTCACTACCCAAAGCTCATGCCCATAGGTGAGGGTAGGAACGTAGACCGACCGGTAAATAGAGAGCTTTGCCTTTCGGCTCAGCTCCCTCTTCACCACAACAGTCCGATGCAGTGACTGCATCACTGCAGCCGCTGCACCGATCTGCCTGTCGATCTCACGCTCCATCCTTCCCTCACTCTTGAACAAGACCCCGAGATACTTGAACTCCTCCACTTGGGGCAAGGACTCCCCACCCACCTGAAGAGGGCAAGCCACCTTTTTCCGGTCGAGAACCATGGCCTCAGATTTGGAGGTGCTGATTCTCATCCCAGTCGCTTCACACTCGGCTGCAAACCGTCCCAGTGCATGTTGCAGGTCCGGGTTTGATGGAGTCATCAGGACAACATCGTCTACAAACAGCAGAGATGGAATCCTGTGGTCCCCAAACCGGACACCCTCCGACCCCTGACTGCGCCTAGAAATTCGGTCCATAAAAACTATGAACAGAACCGTGACAAAGGGCAGCCCTGGCGGAGTCCAACATGCACTGGGAACAGGTCTGACTTACTGCCGGCAATGCGAACACGGCTCCTGCTCCGGTCATACAGGGACCGGACAGCCCTGAGCAAAGGGCTCCGGACCCCGTACTCCCGGAGCACCCCCCAAAGGACACCCCGAGGGACACGGTCGAAAGCCTTCTCCAGATCCACAAAGCACATGTGGACTGGTTGGGCAAACTCCCATGAACCCTCGAGCACCCGATGGAGAGTATAGAGCTGGTCCAGTGTTCCACGACCGGGACGAAAACCACTCTGCTCCTCCTGAATCCGAGGTTCGACTATCGGTCGGATTCTCCTCTCCAGTACCTTGGAATAGACCTTACCCGGGAGGCTGAGGAGTGTGATCCCTCTGTAGTTGGAACACACCCTCCGGCCCCCCTTCTTGAACAGAGGGACCACCAGTCCAGAGGCACGGTCCCCGACCGCCACGCGATGTTGCAGAGACGTGTCAACCAAGACAGTCCTACAACATCCAGATACTTTTGGTACTCAGGGCGGATCTCATCCACCCCCGGAGCCCTGCCACCAAGGAGTTTGCGAACAACCTGAGTGACTTCAGCTTGGGTGATGGACGAGCCAGCCTCCGAGTCCCCTGTCTTTACTTCCTCTTCGGAAGACGTGACTGAGGGATTAAGGAGATCCTCAAAGTATTCCTTCCACCATCCGACGACATCCCCAGTCGAGGTCAGCAGGCCTCCACCCGCACCGTAAACGGTGTTGGTGAGACACTGCTTCCCCTTCCTGAGGCGCCGGACGGTTTGCCAGAATTTCTTTGGTGCCGACCGATAGTCCTCCTCCTTGGCCTCCCCGAACTCCTCCCAGGCCCGGGTTTTTGCCTCTGCGACAGCACGAGCTGCGGCTCGCTTGGCCTGCCGATACCCGTCGATGACCTCCGGAGACCTACAAGCCAGAGTGGCCTGATAGGCCTCCTTCTTGAGTCTGACGGCATCCCTTACTTCCGGTGTCCACCACCGGGTTCGGGGGTTGCTGCCACGAGAGGCACCGGAGACCTTGCGACCACAGCTCCGAGCAGCCGCATCAACAATGGAGGCGGAGAACATGGTCCACTCGGACTCAATGTTCCCAACCTCCCCCGGGACAAGGGAGAAGCTCTCCCGGAGGTGCGAGTTGAATACCCTACTGACAGAGGGCTCCACTAGACGTTCCCAACAGACCCTCACAATGCGCTTGGGTCTGCCAAGTCTGTCCGGCTTCCTCCTCCGCCAGCGGATCCAACTTTGCCCCTCTCTTCACCCGAGTGTCCAAGACACGCGGCCGGAGGTCAGATGACACGACAACAAAGTCGATCATTGACCTCCGGCCTAGGGTGTCCTGGTGCCATGTGCACTGATGGACACCCTTGTGCTAGAACATGGTGTTCGTTATGGACAATCCGTGGCTAGCACAGAAGTCCAATAACTGAACACCGCTCGGGTTCAGATCGGGGAAGCCGTTCTTCCCGATCACCCCTCTCCAGGTGTCACCGTCATTGCCCACGTGGGCGTTGAAGTCCCCCAGTAGAACAACGGAGTCCCCGGTCGGTGCACTGTCCAGTATCCCTCCCAAGGACTCCAAGAAGGCCGGGTACTCTGCACTGCTGTTCGGCCCGTAGGCCGCCACAACAGTGAGAGACCTGTCCCCCACCCGAAGGCGGAGGGACGCGACCCTCTCGTTTACTGGGGTAAACTCCAACACGTGGCGGCTGAGCTGAGGGGCTATAAGCAAGCCCACACCAGCCCTCCGCCTCTCCCCGCTGGCAACACCAGAGAAGTGGAGCGTCCAGCCCCTCTCGAGGAGATGGGTTCCAGAGCCCAAACTGTGCGTGGAGGTGAGGCCAACTATATCTAGTCGTATCGCTCAACCTCCCGCACAAGCTCAGGCTCTTTCCCCCCCAGCGAGGTGACATTCCATGTCTCCAGAGTTAGTCTCTGTGTCTGGAGATCTGGTCGCCGAGGCCCCTGCCGTCGACTGCCGCCCAGATCTCTCTGCACCGGCCCCTTATGGATCCTCCTGCGGGTGGTGGGCCCACGGGAGGGCGGCCCCACGTTGCTCTTTCGGGCTGTGCCCGGCCGGGCCCCGTGGTGTAAGACCCGGCCACCAGGCGCTCGCCATGGAGCACCCATCCCAGGCTTGGGGCCCCGGTGACGCCGATCCACGCGATGTAAACTGCCTTGTTCTTTTAGTCATCATAAGAGGCTTCTGAACCGATCTTTGTCTGACCCGTCACCTAGGACCTGTTTGCCTTGGGAGACCCTACCAGGGGCTTGAAGCCCCCGACAACATAGCTCCCGGGATCATTCGGGCACTCAAACCCCTCCACCACGTTAAAGTGTCGGTTCAAGGAGAGGGCCGAAGGATTTGTTGATTCCAATTCCAAGCCTGATTTATTCAAGTCTTATATCTAAAACATTAGGTGAAATTTAAAATTGTAAGCAAATTTTTGGTCAGATCGACAAAAAAACTAAATAAGATCCAAAATCCACTCTGTAAATCTTGTTTTAATAATATGTCAACTAAATGAATGAAGAAACTCAAACCTGGCTCTGTCCATTTTTCAGATTTAAATGTCCCAAACAGGTACATTTGGCCCATTGTAACAAATTAAGGAGAGACAGAGAACGGCACAGAGAAGGGTCAGAGGAGGGACAGAGGAGAGACAGAGGAGGGACAGAAGAGGGACAGGAGGGTCAGAGGAGGGTCAGAAGAGGGACAGAGGAGGGACAGAGGAGGGTCAGAAGAGGGACAGAGGAGAGACAGGAGGGTCAGAAGAGCGACAGAGGAGGGTCAGAAGAGGGACAGAGGAGGGTCAGAGGAAGGACAGGAGGGTCAGAAGAGGGACATGAGGGTCAGAAGAGGGACAGAGGAGGGACAGGAGGGTCAGAAGAGGGACAGGACGGTCAGAGGAGGGACCGAGGAGAGACAGGAGGGTCAGAAGAGGGACAGAGGAGGGACAGGAGGGTCAGAAGGGGGACAGAGGAGAGACAGGAGGAATAAAGGAGGGGCAGGAGGGTCAGAGGGGGGTCAGAGGAGGGACAGAGGAGATACAGGAGAGTCAGAAGAGGGATAGTGGAGGGTCAGAAGAGGAACAGAGGAGGGACAGGAGGGTCAGAGGAGAGACAGGAGGGTCAGAAGAGGGACAGGGGGGTCAGAGGAGGGACAGGAGTGTCAGAAGAGGGACAGAGGAGGGACAGGAGGGTCAGAACAGGGACAGAGGAGAGACAGAGGAGGGATAAAGGAGGGGCAGGAGGGTCAGAAGGGGGTCAGAGGAGGGACAGAGGAGAGACAGGAGGGTCAGAAGAGGGATAGTGGAGGGACAGAGGAGGGACAGGAGGGTGAGAGGAGGGTCAGAGGAGGGTCAGAAGAGGGACAGAGGAGAGACAGGAGGGTCAGAAGAGGGACAGAGGAGAGACAGGAGGGTCAGAAGAGGGACATAGGAGGGACAGGAGGGTTAGGAGGGTCAAGATGGACAGAGGAGAGACAGGAAGGTCAGAGGAGGGACAGAGGAGAGACTGGAGGGACAGAAGAGGGACAGGAGGGTCAGAGGAGGGACAGAGCAAGAGGCCAAAGCCGTGACTCGATAGAAACCTTCAGCAAACACGTGTGAGAGGCACAGAGGCCCCATTTTTTCATGTATTCATTACTGATTGCTGTATGTTTTGAATTGTTTAGTGAATGTTAAATGAAAGTATATTGAAAGGGCATCAGTGTCTCATTTTAGGCTTATATATCATTCATATCTTTAGAGTTACCGTCTGAATATGATAAAATACAGGCCCTCTGCTTGGCCAGCCTCTCTCTGATGTCGCGCTTCCATCTATAAACACCTTGTTGGGTGGAGGTTAGGGCCAGGTTAGGCCTTTATGTGTAGTTTACATGAAATCCCCATCTAGGTTTTGTCCATTAACAGTGTTTTCTACTAGTACAAGTAGGACTACATGGTATATCACAATACAATTGTAAGTCCTATTTTAATGACTGCAATGCAATTAATGGCTGCAAAAATAATTTCCTCTGCAAACTACAAATTAGTTTTATTCTGTAAAACCTGTAGTTAGTTAGTGTTCTGAAATGTATTAATTTGGTAGTTTAAATTTCAGTTTCTCACAAATGTCAATGACTCTGAACAGAATTGTACATCAAATAAAACAATTGTAATACATGTTGTAATTATTGCATTTTCAAATTGTGCATATGAGGCATTCAAATGTTGTGAAGCACTTGATTTGATTTTGAAGATATTATTATATTTCAATTTTCCAAAATTGTTCAGCCTTATACACCAACCCGAAACATCGGAAAATAGTTACCTGATCTAATATATGAAATTGTATTAAATTAGTAAATTAGTCATGAAAATGTGTGTTGTCTAGATTTGTACGTGTTTTGGTTGTACAAGTTCAAGTGAATGTCACGCTTCCCCTAACTTTGGCATCACTACTTTTTATTTTATTCAAATCTTTCATTAGATTTCTACTCAGTCTCAGTCAATAATGTAACCATAACAGAATATTACATTACATTACGTTTCTACATCAGTGCTGCAATAGTTTGTTTTCTCCGACTCTCTGCTTCTTCATTACACTCGACTGCAGTCAGATTGGTCTCCCGGGCCTCTCTCAAACCTTCATACGCGGAGCATGGGGGCAATTGAAGCTTCAAAAACAATGACATTAGGAGTAAATAGTGTTACGGAGCGCAAGGTGACCCCCCAGACAGAAAGGCGGACTCCCGTGGGCCCCGCTAATGAGGCCTATTTGTGATGTCATCAGGCGCCGGTTCTGGGTAATGACCTTGGTCTCGTAATAAACAAAGAGTTGAGACTTGAGCTTAATTAATCTCATCTGCCTCCATTATCAGGACTTAGACTGGAGCTAATGGGACGAGGGAGCGCAGCGAGGCTAACGAGCCATCAGCGTTTGTGCAGTTGGACCATTTCACTTCATGTTTGCACATCATAATCGCCGCCCAGTGACCTGCTCCCACAAGGATATAGAGCCGTGGGATGGGAATACAGAAGCGCTGATCTTTGAAAAGTTTGAGCCGTTTGTTGGTTGTAGATAGAGTTGTAAAAAAAAAATCTAATATCTGATTCTAATATTTTTTTCTACCATTTCTAAACTGAAAACAACAAAAACATACATGAAACTACCTATACAAAGAAAGAGGGAAAATAAAAATAATAAGGAAAAAAAAACATGGCTAGGCAGAACCATAGAGAAGTCAGGATAAGTAAAGAATAAAATGAGAAAATACTAATCTATAGTACAATTAGTAAACTAGGTACTTATTTGTGCAAGTAGTGAAAAAACAGGACATAAACAGGACAAAATGTGACTTTTCATGAACAGTAAGGAATTACCTTGAGTGTTAACAGAACATAAATTACAGTTGTTGTTGTTGTTGTTGTTGTTGTTGTTGTTGTTGTTGTTGTTGTTGTTGTTATCTATAAAATAGACTTTTTTTTATTCATTGTTGGTTTGAAAATTGGTACATGGAGAGGCCCGGATCTTACATTTTTAGGTTCTAGGTAACTTATACATTTTTCATATATCAGTCATTATAAACATACATCTCTAAGACCTATTTACTAGCAGAGTCTTGCCTTTGAAAAGAAAGACAAAGTGTTGACTAAAATTGATCACATTACACATTGTCAATAAGGCTATTATATAGTAGGTAAATCTGTATTATATATAATATATTTTGTACGATTGCATTGCATTTGTATAAAGACACTGAGAAGTTAGAGAATAGGGTCTACTGTTGTTTCATGGTATAGTTTCAACTTAAAACTTAAACTTGTTTTCATGCAGATTAATTAGAGCTAGTGTTTCTGTGTCAAGTTTGTTTGTTTTCATATTAGGTCATTAAGCCTCAGTCTCCAGCGACCCCTTCACACCTTCAGTCATTAAAGGAAACATGCAGATGGAGACCTAGAAGTGTCCAGGGAGGAACTCTCTTTTTCAATCGACGAAATGAAGAGGAAACACTCAAGGAGATTTTACTCAAACTTGTTTCTGCTCTTAAAAATCATGTTGAAAATCAAATGATTCAAAAACAAAATGTCCTTGTGTAGGGCATTGGGAGGAATTTATGACACTGGCCTGGACTCAAAAGTGAATGTAGTTTTTAAAGGTTATTGAAAGATTAGCCTTAGATGAACCTCAACTACAGTAAATGGTTTATGACAGCGTTGGGCAATTATTTTTCCTCCAAAGGCCATAATCGAAACAAGGCAAGTGGCGGCGGCCAGAATGTGGTCATTGATGAAACAGATTCTTTATTATAAGCACTTTTCTGTCAAATATAGGCTATTGAATCTATTATGTCATTCATTTCATGTCATCTTTATTAAGGACACAAGTGCAGACACATGTTTCATAGCTGGGACAGAGAAACATGAAAAACTCTGCACGGAGAGGCCCGGATTGGCTCGGTAGTCAAACCCATGATCTTCTTGCTGTGAGGCGAGAGTGCTGGCCACCATGAGCCTTGCCACAGATTTGTACATTAACTTGTCCTGGAGGTGTCCCCTATTTATTTCCATGGAAATTTGGAAAAACTGGAATTTTATACCAAAACCATGCATGGAAAAAGTTAGGAAGTGCATCTTTATTTATTATGTTTTAAGGTAAACTTCAAGATACATTTTATACATGTGTAAACGTATAACTCCATAGGACTAACTTGATGTGCAAATGCTAATTCAAATCTGATTTATGACTGCGCCCTCAAAATCTTAATTTTCACCGCCTTTTATTAATTACTCATTTGGCTCTGTAATAGACAAAGATTATAACCCGAGTCTTCCAGTGTAAAGACAATTAATGATCACTCACATACAATTATACTTAACTTTAAGGGTGTCACTTGAGATGATAAAATTAACTTTGATTCAACTATAAAAAAAAGAGTTTAAACACCAAGTTCATAATTGCTGATTTTATGTATTGTATTTGAGATAAACAACCACATGAGGGCAGGAGTAAGCAATTCAGACTTAAGTAATGATTCAAAACATGCATGCAAGTCAGATATATAAGAATCCTTTATGCATGAGTAAGAGTAGACTTTACAAATTTAAGAAACCCCTGAGTTAGAGACCAAAAGAACTCATGTGGTCAATAGCTTATATACACAAAACCTTCTTAGCCCCATAGTTTGTGTTTTTTTTTTTTTTTTAAATGTCCAAAATTGAATTAATTAAGTAAACACACTTTATTTCCACTTTTGCTAATGATAATACAATGTCTTAGAGGCAGATTCAATTTGTGAGAAAATACATATGGGCCAAATTTACATTTAACACTTTATAAAATGAAAAGAGCAAATCAAAAATCTCAATGATACTGTCACTTATAGTGCAGAGTAAACATTACTACATTAAGAGGAAATAAAAACACAAACAATTGTTGGTGTTTCATGAAACAGCTTCTAAGTGGCATTAGTTACCCTGAACTACATGTGTAACATTATTGCTGTATGGAACGTTGTCATTTATAGCTTTCTTTCATGGGTTTTCTAATAACAAAGGCATGTTTTTATCAATAGAAGTTGCTTTTCTGCTGCTGGAAAATATTGCACTAGGGATTATTGACATTATGCCACAGTATTGCACATGATTATGAAGCTGACTGACACCCGTTCAGGGCTAACAGTGTTTGTTGTAAAGTCTGACAGCAGCAGAAGGAAAGACCTGTGAAACGTCTCCTTCACACAGCGAGGGTGGATCAGTCTCTCACTGAAGCTGCTCTCCAGAGTGGACAGAGTGTCCTGCAGGGGGCGACACTCATGGTCCAGCATAGACGTGAGTTTAGCCAGGACACTTCTGTCCCGCACCGCCTGCACTGAGGTCACACAGGAGGTCTTCCAGACCTGTGGTACCACCCTCAGCTTTAGGCTCATGTTGAAGACATGCTCCAAAACTCCACACAGTTCATCTGCATAGGGCTTAAGCAGCAATTGAGCTGCCGTCTGGTCCTGCTGTCTTTCTTATTTTAATCTTGTTCAGCTCTCTCCTCACCTGTGCTGCTGTGACAGCAAGTGGTTGGCAGGGGGACTGTGTGCTGGGGGGATGGGTGAGTCCAGGTGGAGTGGTGAGCTGAGCGGCCAAAGCAGAGGTGTGAAGAGAAACGGGTGTGGCCATTGTCCACCTGTGGAAGTGAGAGCATGCAGCTGTGCAAGGGAAGGGGTGTGAGATTGATCAAATGTCAGGAAGTGAGAGCTAAGATCGTTTACCCACTCCGTCTGGACAGGGGGTACTTTGAAGCCTGAGATGGTTTTCAGGCTCCTTCACACTCCCTGGATGTTCTGCTGCTGCAGTTGCTCTCCATCTTACTCTTGTAGCCGGCTTCAGCCTGCCTGATCTTCCTCCTCAGCTTCTTCTGCACAGTCCTCAGCTCTTCCTTGTTCCCTGACCTGAAAGCTCTCTTCTTCTCCCTCAGCAGAACTCTAAATTCATGGTTAGTCCACGGCTTGTTATTTGGAAAACACTGCACCATGGTCACTGGGATAGGCTCCAGTCACCCGCGACCCCGAAAGGGAACAAGCGGTAGAAAATGGATGGATGGCTGCACCATCCGGGAGGGTACAGTGTTTATGAAGTTCGTGATACACTCTTTACCGCTCTCCCTTGTTCTGTCCGCGTGCAGCAGATGAAAGTGGTCCAAAGTGATACTAGAGTCCGGCATTTCTGGGTTAAGCAAGTATTTTCTTTTTAAAACTTAAATGCCTCCATTTATCAGTCCTATTTACACTAAAAGATTGTGTGACTGAGTTGCATATCAAGCCCATTGCTGGGGCAGTTACTGCAGTGTGTGATGGACAGGCTGTCAGATCAGGTGCAGGTACTCTCTGCTCTATGAAGGACACTATGAAATATTCAGACTGCTGAGGCTGCACTTTTCACACAGCCATTCCAATGGGAAACTGTCCATCACATCCTCACTGTACACAGGCTGAACCCTGCCCATCATCGCCTCATTAACACCAGCAAGAGACTAATGAAAGGTCTTGAACTGAAGGCTCAACATGGCAGTGGACGACTTTACATTCAGTGTAGTGTTGAGTGATGGAGTGACAGAAGAGGACGGCGCTTACTCTGTACGAGCTGATATCTAAAGCTGTAACTATAAAGCAGAAGTGAATTGAGTTGCCAAAAATATCACTCAAGTTAGAGTACAGTTACTTCAAAATAGTATCAAGTAGAAGTACAAAGTTGTGGTAAGAATTATTTGGGGAAACTACGTCTACATCTTATCATCATCTAATAATTTAAAATCAATGTAATTGGATAAACCAAACATTAAATAATGCACAACATTTTGGAATTTTGAAAATAGACCATACAAATGTTACGAAGTAAATAAATCACATTTGCAGCATAAGCATGTAGTATATAAATATAATAGTATAATATATAGTATTTATAATATATATAAGTGTATAATAATGTAATATTGTATGTGTAATCCCTTGGTCAGGTAGATTTGTAAAGTCTCAAACAAAACATAGATTTTTTGTATTGATTGAATGCATTTTTGTTCCTGTTGTGTGAAGCACTTTGAATTGCCTTGTGTATAAAATGTGTGCTACAAATAAACGTGCCTTCAACAGAAGAATCCAACTACTTATTCATAAGGATTTTCATATTTATCTGACTTGAATGCATTTTTCATTCATTACATTATAATCTTAATAGCTAACTACTGCCCTCATGTGGTTTCATTGACATTTAATACTGTCACGATGTAAAACCTTTGTCCTCGCTCACAATTCTGTAGAGTTCTCAAAAAGAGAGTAGATGTTGAAAGAAAAGTAAATGTAAACTGAGCCAACTCTGCTGAAATTGAGGACTTTGTCTGATGAATGTCTGAATGGTGAATTAATTAAAGGCATATCAGGAGACGGTCATTGTTAAATAATATCAGGGGCAACCCAACTATTATGGCATAAATTAGGGATTGTTACTACTTCAAACCAATAATAATACAACATTAATAGTCCTTTTACATGGATTTGACCTGATTTTTGCTTTTCTTACTTATTACATTTTTTTTGTGAAATTAGCTTCAGCATATAAAGAGGAATTGTTAAAACCCAACAAATGCCCAAACTAGTGTCAAACAGTCCATCCACCCAGACTCCAGCTTTACCTCTCCTTATATTTACCAAAGAAAATCTAGGTGGGATTTAAAATATATTTTTTCTCTGTGGAGTGTTTCCCCCAACTTATAATTACAGTAAATCAGAATCAGAAAATGATTACTGCCATTGTGAATGAACAGAATTCACAAACATAGGAACTTGCTTTGGTGATTTGGTGCAACATAAAAACAATGAACAATGTTAAAACAATCTATATAAGTCAAAAGGTAAAACAGTTAGAATCTGCTATAGGATAATAATAAAAATAGACTATAAGATAAAAAATAAAGGTATAACACAATCCCTTAGCAGTACAGTTGTAACAGTCAAACATATTGTGGTTTGTGGGTCTTCAGTAATCCACCAGTTTTAACTTCAATCCATTGATTTTGACCGCAGTTTATGCGCCCTTGCTGCTCATTGGTTCTAATACAGGGAATTAGGTTGTCTTGTAGATCAAAGTAAGGTCATGTTTTGTTTCGTATGTCTTCTCTCTCACATACACACACCCGTCAGCTCTTAATTAGAGTATGGATCCAGGAAAGCTCAGTGCTGAAGACCAGGTCTGTGCTCCGGTCAGGGGTCCATCGACTTCACCAGAGGAAACCAGGGACTGCTCTGTTCTGATTAACACACTCCAACTCTGACCCAGGAGCTTGCCATAACAGGATTGTGGGTAAGAGGAATACACCAGTTCCCATGACCAGAATTATGAGCTGTTTGTAAAAGAAAAAGGACTATAATTAGATGTGTACGGTCAATTTATTTGTTTTGTACACTTGAGTCCGTGTCTCAGCTGTAGTCGCCCGACAAGCCTTGTCACTTTCTCATTGGCCACAAAACCTTCACCTAAAAATCGGAATATAACTATTTGATTTCACTGTCATTTTATTATTGCTGACAAAGTCTAATGTATGGGTTCAATAAACTGTCAGTGACAGTGTGAGACAAAGATCTATACAAATGCCTGTCAATCACAAAACTTAAGTATTAGATAATAAAGGCTGACACATGAGTGTTAAATTGTTATAATCTAACTGGATTGATATATTAGAGAAGGCAAACTATTATTTTGTGATATTTATCACAGGATGTGGTAAGGGGTGAGGGAGGGGCCGGTGTGTGAGGGCGGGCACAGGTGAGGGAGGGGCCGGTGTGAGAGGGCAGGCACAGTTGAGGGAGGGGCCGGTGTGTGAGGGCGGGCACAGGTGAGGGAGGGGCCGGTGTGAGAGGGCAGGCACAGTTGAGGGAGGGGCCGGTGTGTGAGGGCAGGCACAGGTGAGGGAGGGGCCGGTGTGTGAGGGCAGGCACAGTTGAGGGAGGGGCCGGTGTGTGAGGGCGGGCACAGGTGAGGGAGGGGCCGGTGTGAGAGGGCAGGCACAGTTGAGGGAGGGGCCGGTGTGTGAGGGCGGGCACAGGTGAGGGAGGGGCCGGTGTGAGAGGGCAGGCACAGTTGAGGGAGGGGCCGGTGTGTGAGGGCGGGCACAGGTGAGGGAGGGGCCGGTGTGTGAGGGCAGGCACAGTTGAGGGAGGGGCCGGTGTGTGAGGGCGGGCACAGGTGAGGGAGGGGCCGGTGTGAGAGGGCAGGCACAGTTGAGGGAGGGGCCGGTGTGTGAGGGCGGGCACAGGTGAGGGAGGGGCCGGTGTGAGAGGGCAGGCACAGTTGAGGGAGGGCCCGGTGTGTGAGGGCAGGCACAGTTGAGGGAGGGGCCGATATGTGAGGGCGGGCACAGGTGAGGGAGGGGCCGGTGTGAGAGGGCAGGCACAGGTGAGGGAGGGGCCGGTGTGGACCCATTGATTGAGGGGGGAAACATATCCTTCACTTTTGAAAATCTGTGATTTTGTCCCCTCCACTTTTCACAGCAGCTGCTTGTCACAACATAAAGTCTGACCTCCATTTTGCTGCACAATTTTCCTGTCTTCCCTGTGTTATCAGATCTATTTATTCATGTGCAAACTGCCATTAAACCCCTAATTTTAAGTGAACTCTCCGAGTTGCTTCTGTGTGAGTTTCCGTCTCTGCTCCGCGCTTTGTGTGTACTGCATAGCTGAGCAGAAGCATCAGAGCTGCAGTGCTTGTTAGTTTGTGGACCAAGGCAGAGATACACAGCCTGACCTCTCCAAAACAGAGGAGATTTTTATGTCTTTAAGAATTTTTATTTTGTCTCATTCCGTTCAGGGATCATTGTACAAATACAAATGTCTACATTTTCAACTTAAAAAGTTAAAACACATCAGATTTTCCGCAAATTAGTGATCAATAATGGCAGACTTTTCAGATTGTTTCATTCACGTTTGACTGTACAATATGACTACATCAGGCCTATATTTACTATTTAGAACTGTGGCAATGGTTAAAATGAGAAGGGGACAGAAGGACAGAACAAGATCAGAAAAGCAGGAGATTCAGATTATAATCAATGAAATTAAATAATATTGTTCTGCAAATTTAAGGAATGTCTCAGACAATGGGATCATTATAGGATGACCCGAGCCTAGAAAAAAGGATGAGACCCTCAAGATGAATCTAAAATATAAATAAATTATCATAAGATAATATATAGTGATCCCTCGCCATAACGCGGTCTCGCTGCTTCGCGGATTTGTGTCATGCATTGTGTTCTGCATTCTGATTGGCTAAACAGTCTCTCCGCGTCTTCTCTACCTGTGTCAATAACGTTATGGATTAATATGTACACGTACGTAAAACCGCTTGCCAAATTGAAGTTTGCGCGTGAGAGGCCGGTGAGAGCGCGCGTGGGCTTCAATGTTTTATGGAGTGTTTCATTGTATAATAACTGTAAAAAAATGAAGGTTTCTACTTCGCGGGTTTTGACTCCCGCGGGTTCTTCTTGGTACGTAACCCCCGCGATAAACGAGGGATCACTGAATTAGGATCTGATATTGGAAATTTAGCCAATATTTAGTAATGATATCACTGTCCTAGTGTGTGTGTGTGTGTGTGTGTGTGTGTGTGTGTGTGCACGTAAGTGTGTGTGTGTGTGTGTCTGTGCTCGTAAGTGTGTGTGTGTGTGCACGTGAGTGTGTGTGTGTGTGTGTGTGTGTGCACGTAAGTGTGTGTGTGTGTGTGTGTCTGTGCTCGTAAGTGTGTGTGTGTGTGTGTGTGTGCACGTAAGTGTGTGTGTGTGTGTGTGTGTGTCTGTGCTCGTAAGTGTGTGTGTGTGTGCACGTGAGTGTGTGTGTGTGTGTTTGTGCGTGCGTGTGTGTGTCTGATTGATCTGATCTGAGACATCTATGTGTCTTTTCAAGTTGGTCGTCAGTGTATCTGATTTGCCTTTTCAAACAGACTAATGAATAACAAGGGAACTGGAAGCGTGGTTAGGCTAAACATGTGTATGCAAACATTAAACTATGATTTTATATCCCAGATAAATACAATTTGGTAGTATTTTTTTACAAAAGTAAAGAGTAAGTGAAATTTACAATAACTTAACATAAATCAGTCTTGCTATGGATTTTAAAATCGTAATACTTGTATTGGCTGACATCATTTAGCTGCAATACAAATATTGGATATTGGTATTGGCTTAAAAAAATTTATTGTAAAAAAATTATTGTCTTTTTATATTTTCATATATTTAATATTTTTTTTCTCACTCCTACCACTGCAAGATCTCAAAGTCAGTCAAATCTTGATTGTTTTTTGTTGCAATGTGTGTGTTTCTCTCTCTGGGTATATGTGTTTTATTTCATTTTTCCAAAGAATTCAATTAACCCTCTTCTGGTGTTTAGTCTCTGAAACTAGAAAGATAGTGAGTCCTCCTTCAGCAAAAAGCCAAGGACGTTTGGACTAAAGCACATTAATGAATCTTCCGTTTGCTCCCTTTTTCTTTATCTTTCTTCTGCTAAGATCAGCTCAAACCCTCACAGAGGCACTAGGCTGGATCCAGTCATTTACGTGCAGTGACAGGCGAGACAGACAAGACTGACGAGGAAGGTCAAGGGGCGTTTGAGGAGTGGAGTGAGAAAATGGGCCAATAGCGCTCACAAAAGGTTGATCACTGGAAATGTCCATCTTGGCGTAGAAAGACATTTAACTATTCTATTTAAAATCCAATCAAAAGTTATAACCAATGACCAAAATGTATATGTGACTGACCGTGGATAAACCAGTTACAAGTCACCCCGGAGACATTTTGAGTTATTCACAGATTCTGAAAGTGTGAATTCAAAGCTTTCCAACGATGTCTCACTCATGCACATTTCATCATATTTGAGTAAATTGTGGTCATTTGAATGTATACAACTCTGAATTCCTCTTACTGAGAAAACTGCCTCTAAAGATTCTCACCTGAGAGCCCAGAGTCACAGGGGGACTCATTTGCATCTCATTGAGATAAGCCCTCCCCCTGTCACACTGACACCACCTTCCCCCTACAGCTGTCACTGAAGACTCAAGGAGTGTTGTTATTGATGTGAACTGGACTTGAATCAGAATTAGAAGTTACTATATTAAAATGGAAATACTTGGATTACAAAAGGCCCTGAATAGCATCAAAGAATCAGAATCAGAATAGGGTTTATTGCCATTTGTCGATAAACAGAATTCACAGGTGATTCAGTGCAACACAAACAACAAAACGTTGAACACTGAGCACTAAACGGCATGTAATATACATAATAAAATATAAAGGTATAAAGTTATGTAGTGCAATAGGATAGATGGGTCTGCCTGTCAATGTTCAGTCCAGGTGGGACCAGGACATGGAGATTGTCAACCGGAGGCAGAACAGCTGAATTGCGTAGTAGCTGAGCCCAGAGCGCGCTTCGCCTCCTCGCTCAGAGCGCGCGTCGCCTCCTCGCTCAGAGCGCGTGCTTCGCCTCCTCGCTCAGAGCGCGCGTCGCCTCCTCGCTCAGAGCGCGTGCTTCGCCTCCTCGCTCAAAGCGCGCGCTTCGCCTCCTCGCTCAGAGCGCGTGCTTCGCCTCCTCGCTCAGAGCGCGCGCTTCGCCTCCTCGCTCAGAGCGCGCGCTTCGCCTCCTCGCTCAGAGCGCGCGCTTCGCCTACTCGCTCAGAGCGCGCGCTTTCGCCTCCTCGCTCAGAGCGCGCGCTTTCGCCTCCTCGCTCAGAGCGCGCGCTTCGCCTCCTCGCTCAGAGAGCGCGCTTCGCCTCCGCACGCTTCACCTCCGCGCTAAGAGCGCACTTCGCCTCCTCGCTCAAAGCGCGCGCTTCGCCTCCTCGCTCAGAGCGCGCGCTTCGCCTCCTCGCTCAGAGCGCGCGCTTCGCCTCCTCGCTCAGAGCGCGCGCTCCGCCTCCTCGCTCAGAGCGCGCGCTCCGCCTCCTCGCTCAGAGCGCGCGCTTTCGCCTCCTCGCTCAGAGCGCGCGCTTTCGCCTCCTCGCTCAGAGCGCGCGCTTCGCCTCCTCGCTCAGAGCGCGCGCTTCGCCTCCTTGCTCAGAGAGTAGTAGTAGTGTCGTAGACGACAGAAGGAGAGTTTAAAAAACACTCTTAATAGAAGAACTCTTATCAACAAAATCTCCTATAGACAGAACCTCTCATTTCTCAATAAGGAATGGAGGGGAAAATTAAAGATAAAATAAAAACAGCTAGCGTAAGACAAAATAATACTAATAATAATAATGGTAAAATAAACACTATTTACATCAGTTATATGCACCTGAATGTGACATTATTGCATGTGATAAAGACATTTGTGTCTATTCATACTGTATAATTGCTATTCTGCATTTGCACTTTATTGTACGTTTAATAAAGTGAAGTTAAGTAAATGATGTGTAATAAATAGTACCTGCTGTGCAAAGTTGAAGCTGTAATGCAATGGACTTCTGCATAGTTTTTGATAAACTCCAGCTGTGAGCGCCTCTTCTGAAAAGTGAAACAAAGAAGTTTGGAACGAGCTAAAGCGGCTAACGCAGGCTACTTTAAAAAAGAGTAAAAAAAACACGAAGATACAGACATTATACCGTCCCAAAACAGCTAGTTTCAAGAGAGTACGTGATGGTAATTTTTCAGCAATTATTTTCATTGTTGAACATACTCTATGCCCATGTAAGGTTGCATTCACATGACATTATAACATAACATGACAAATTCCCTCTCCACATGGAGGAGCAGCGGCTCTACTCCACACCTCCGTGTGACTGAGCTCATCGGCCGAATTCCTTTTAAAGAAACTCATTTCAATCGCTTATATTTGCAATCTTGTCCATCATCACCCAAATCTCATATCGTCATCGCTGAGAGTAGGAAGATTAACTAGAAAATTGAGAGAATGCACGTATTACTTTAAAAAAAAATTAAACCGTTAGTTAAAGCACTTTGCGGTCAATAGTCAGCAAACCAACTTTTTTGTTGTTGTTTTTTTTACTGGATGAGACAAGATAGCCAAAAGTACATAACGAGAATAAACACAGAGCAGTTCAACAGCGACCGGTCTATGAACTGTGCACAACACAAGTGAATAAAAGCATCTGTAAATGCTGTTTTAACGAGCAATCTCTTATAACATTCATTGTAAATTAGCTGTGTGTCCTTTTTAATGTATTTTCCGGATACCCCAGCGGTGTAATTTCATTTTATTTCAGCTAATGTTAAATTCAACACCTGCTCTGCTACACAACTATAGATTAAAAAAAAAAACACTTGGTTAAGTATTTGATCATAATTTATTTGTTTATCGGTTGACCATGAACACCGCTAATCAAGAACTTTGCCTTTCCACTCAGCTCCGTCTTTACAATACAGCAACCACATCACGGCAGATGCTGCACCGATCCGCCTGTCAATCTCATGATGCAGCAAGTCCTCAATCGTGAACAAAATTCCTCCACTTGGGCCAGGACTCTCCACCCACCTGGAGACGGCAAGCCACCTTTTCCCGGACAAGAACCACAGTCTCGGATTTGGAGATGCTGATTTTGAACCCAGCCACTTCACACTCTGCAAACCGTCCCAGTGGCAGGTCCTGGTTTGATGAAGCCATCAAGACAACATCATCTGTAAACAGTAGAGACTTAAGATACTCAGGATGGATCTCATCTACCCCTGGAACCTTGCCACAAAGGAGCATGGTAACAGTCTTGGTGATTTCAGCTTGGATGATGGACGTGACGTGAGATTGATGAGATCCTCAAAGTATTCCTCCCATTGTTTTGCGACATCCCCGGTCAAGATAAACAGTTCTCTACCCGAACAGTTAATCATGTTGTTGATGCAGTATTTCCCCCTCCTGAGTTGTTGCTATAAGGTGTAAATGAGCAACTTTGCTATAACCTGGCACAAGCATCTTTCCTGCAGGTCTATGTTTTATGTGTACTGTCCCTGATAAAACTCTTCCCAGCCCAGAGTTTTTGCCTTTGCGACTGCCCAAGTGCTTGGCCTGGTGATACCTGTGAGTTGCTTCTCTGGTCCCATCCCAACAAAACCTGATGGCACCCCTTACTTACAGCAGCCACCACCAGGTTCGGAGTGACATTGGAGGTGATGAACGTGTCCATTGTGACTCGATGTCCCCAGCCTCCCCAGGATCTCGGAAGAGCTCTTCTGGAGGAGTGAGTTGAATCTTCCTCCTTCGCCTTCCTCCTCTGCCACAGTTCAGCCTCTCGTTTGGCTTTGGTATCCAAGACACACGACGGAAGGTCAGATGACAAGCCAACAAAGTCAAGTCAATCATTGACCTTCGACCCAGGGGTCCTGGTGCCACATGCTCTGATACACATCTTGTAAGGTCAGAATTCTGGTAGATGGTAGAGTTTGCTGTTAAACTGTCAGATTGCAGATTTGTTGCCCTGGTTTTTGGTAATATATCTGTAATTAGGCAAGGCAAGTTTATTTATAGAGCACAGTTTGTACAAAAGGCAAATCAAAGTGCTTCACACAACAGGAGAAAATGCATTAAATCACAAAACAGAGAAAACACCATAATAGAGAAGAGTGAAAATAAAATTGTCATATACACAACTAAAGAAATATATTTTTAGCCGAGATTTGAACATTATCAGAGTAGATGCCAGTCTCACATATTCAGGAAAACTTTTCCCAATTTTAATGGCACAAAACTGAAATGCTGATTCCCATGTAAAGTCCTGACCCTGGCATCAGCAGGAGGCCAATTCTGAGGTCCTCAGAATCTGGTTCTCAGGTGGCTCACATGTCACTGCATTTCAGGAATGTACTTTGGTGCTAGGCCATGGAGAGTGTATTCTCTGAGCAACAGGAAGCTAGTGCAGGGACCTGAGCACAGACACCAGGTCTGAGCCAGGACTAACCCATACTCAAAAAAAGGTATTAAGCAGAATTAAACAAGGACTAAACCAAGACCAAACCAGGTTTAAACTAATGTTGAAAAATGGGTCGTGGGCCAGATTAAATTGCTTGGAGGGCCTGATTTGGCCCTTGGGCCTAAAGTTGAATAGCCCTGCACTATACCTTTGATTACTGGGCCTATCTCTCTGCATAAATCAACAAAAGTGAAATATGTTTTAACGGTAGCTACAGGGATTAGGGTTAGGATTTTAGGCTGTTGCCCTCTATCTGAAATTATATGACATCATCAAATTCTAGAAAGAATATGAATGCAACCTATTCCTTAAGCCTAGTGGTTAGGTGCCAGCACACATGCAGGCAGAGATGGTTGGAGCTGCATTGTGAGTTTAGTCCAGTAATGTCTCTCCCTCCCTTCTCCAGCTGTCACAAGTGTTAGTATAGTGCAGGTTTTATGTAAAAATGCACATGTATAACATAAGTGAAGTGTTGTTAGTCTTTTGTCAAAGCAGCAGAGAGTCTGTTCAAACAGATGCTGAAAAATGCAGAGCATAGCAAGAGACCCAGTGCTGTCCGTCACGCTGATTTGAACCATTGTTTTGTGCACAGCATGTCTTTAAATATATACCAAGCCACAGTGCATTAGCAGCACATTTTTCTCCTTGCACCCCGCTGTCCTCATGATTTAATGTATACACACAGTCTACATATTCAACATGACAGCAAATGACACACTCGGGTCACCGGCCACTGGACCTGCCAGTGCCATGCAAACTCGTTTTAGTTTATCTGCTTATAACATACTAACCATGGAGTCTGCACAAATTGTGCTTAATTGAGGAAATACTATTTATAGTCAGTAGTGGGCTGTTTTTGACACTTGCCTTTGATGGTTGCAAGGCAGAATAAAATGCATTGTATATGAAATAATGGATTGTCAATAGCCAACATGTTTGTCTTAAGCTCTTTCCAAGACCCTTAATGAATGAGGCAAGATGTGTGTTAAATCTACATACTTGACAATAAAATTAGCTTTGAAGCTCTTCAGAAATACTAATAAGATGATTGATTTCATACACCAAAAAACATAATACTTAAAAAAAAACTTTGAGTCTATGAATATTGTTATTTTAACATGTTTGCGTTCATGTGACTCATTAATTGTTATCTTTATGCTTGTGGGTGATGATAAAGCTTTGTCATTTTTTTTAACAATCATTTGTAACTTTCTAAACACAATTATTCTCTATAGGCAATTTAGCTTTATCCGTTGACTTAACACATCCATGGACACTTTGCAACATGCAAATAGAAAGAACTATGTATTGCAAATAGATAAATTAAATTTTTTGTTATTTCATCGAAATTGCTGCTAACTACAGGTGGATATTGGGTAGTCTTAAGTAGCATGTCTAACAGGACAATAGCATCATTATCATTGCAATGACTTGACCTCTGTATGAGCTATTAGCTGTGCCGCTTATTAGAGCTCTAGGATCAGCCTAGTATATCTGCTGCTATTACTGCAGCTCAGAGAAACACTCAGTAAGTGTTTATCCTACACACAGCGCTGCATGAAGGCGACACTTGCTGACACTGACACTGAAATGTCCTGACGTCAAGAACACTGCTAACACTGCAGCACTTTACTTTGACCTCTCTTATTGTTTGGATGGTTTTCTGCTTTTCACTCACATGTAGTAGTCTCCTTCTTCATTTGGTCATCAAATATTTCTATTTGAATTGAGCAATGCATGATGATTTCATGTTACAATTTAACAAAAAATATGCCAAATAGATAGAAAATTGTACACGAGCTAGACCTCATCCTCTAGCCCATTCCCTGGCTGCACTTAAAGCCGCGGTTGCCAAAGACTCTAATGTCACTAAATAATGTGCCAGAATATCATAGTACTGTAGGGTCTTAGCTGTTGCCTTAAAAATACATCCACCCAAATGCAATGCATATACATAGTTTTAACATCAGATGTTGATTTGAGAGAAAAAGAGCCAAAAAAAGTTAATGGTGCTTTCCAGGTTTCAGTGGTAGAGCAGACGTCTGGATGAAGCCTCAGCCTGAGGTGTTCTCATTTGTCACA